>NC_064641.1:106653924-106801424 GCF_023864345.2 Schistocerca serialis cubense
ATTTTTTTCCGGCAGTATATTTGGTGTGATGAATGTTACTTTACTTTACCGAGCGAGGTGGCGCAGTGGTTAGCACACTGGACTCGCATTCGGGAGGACGACGGTTCAATCCCGTCTCCGGCCATCCTGATTTAGGTTTTCCGTGATTTCCCTAAATCGCTTCAGGCAAATGCCGGGATGGTTCCTTTGAAAGGGCACGGCCGACTTCCTTCCCCATCCTTCCCTCATCCGAGCTTGCGCTCCGTCTCTAATGACCTCGTTGTCGACGGGACGTTAAACACTAATCTCCTCCTCCTCCTTACTTTACTTTAAATGTAGAAAAATTTAAGTTTATGCAGATGGGTAGCAAAAATGAAGCAATAATGTTCAAATAGAGCATGGTGGTGTGCTGCTCGACACAGTCAGGTCGATTAATGGTTTCAATGTCATCTGTCAATGGTTAGTGTAGTGGTGTAACTAACACAGTACCATCCAGTTCTCTCTCTCTCTCTCTCTCTCTCTCTCTCTCTCTCTCTCTCTCGCACGCTTTTTTTTAGGGCACAAAAACAACTAGAGTCATACGTGCCAACACGAAGAGAGGATTGAAACCTATTACACACCAATCCCAATCGATGGAAGATAAGATGGTTGAAAGCAAGGACATGGAGAAACGTCTATAAAATATGCCATAGAGAAATAGAGATCCACAACTAAAAATTAAATGGCCTTTGCCATATAGCTATGATGGATAAAAAGTAAAACCCATCGTTTGCTAAAACGGCTGATAACTCAGGTGGTAAACACAAACAGAAACGTAAGCAGTTAAAAAAAGGGAATTCCATCAGGAAATGGCAGACACTTAAAAGTTAGGTGCAATGTGCACAGAGTGGTGGGGGATCACTACTTAAAAAATGGTGATGGCTAAAAAGGAGTGCCATCAGTGTACACAAAGGTACTATCATGAAGTTCCATGGGAAGGTCATGAAACTGAAGGCAATAGAGCAAGGCTGGAGAAGTGTCCTTAGGAATTGAATGACGGCCCAGGTGCACACGGGCTGCCACACAAAGTCAAGTTAGTGAAGGGTTTACACGCATCGGGAGAGTGCCAGGTAGCGTAAAGTTAAGCTGCCAGAGCAGGAGCCAAAAGCAAACTCCACAAGGCACCAGAGAAGAGGGATGTGCTCTGTACTGGCGATCAATGGAGTCATCAGAGAAGAAGGCATAGGATGGGAGACAAATGGCACATATCTGCAAAAGGAGAAAGTTATGGTGGTAGGACAGCAGCAGTTTGGCAGCTTCTGCATACAGACTCTCAACCGGGCTAGTGTAAAAGGTGCCAGTGGCCAAACGAATGCCATGACAATGGATAATACTGAAACAGCGTAATAGGAACAAATGTATAGATGCATTAACGAAACACCCATAGCCTAGTTTCGAACGGGCGAGGACATTTATAAAAGAGTAGGGTGGTTCAATCTGTAGCCCAGAAAGTACCGTTGAGGACACGTAGGACACTGAGGGACTGCATACAGCGGGCTGCTTGGTAAGACACATGGGAGGAACAAGAAAGTTTCCTATTGAGCTTGAGCCCCAGGAATTTCATAGTTTCAACTAACAGAAAAGCAACAGGCCCAAGACATAAAGACAGTGGAAGGAATCAATTGTGCCACCAGAAATTCATACAAGCAGTTTTGTTAGTGGGAAAGTGAAAGCCATTGTTGATGCTACATGAGTAAAGATGATTGAGACACTGCTGAAGACGCCGCTCAATGAGACAAGTCTTTGGAGAACTGCAATAGATGGCAAAATCATCAACGAAAAGCAAGCCAGAGATGCCTGGTGGGAGACAGGCCATTATAGGGTTAAGGGTGATAGCAAAGAGGATGATGCTCAGTCTTTTAAAAATTCCTGAAGGAAATTCGGCAGGCAGCCACAGAAGCCCCATGTGTAAAGAGTATGGAGGATACCAGTCCTCCAATAGGTGTCATAGGCTTTCTCCAAATTGAAAAACACAGCCACAGTCTGGAATTTCCACAGAAAACCATTTATGACATGGATGGACAAAGTGACGAGATGGTCAACTGCAGAACGGTGGGCTCAAAATCCACACTGTGTAGTGGTTAGTAAATGGTGAGACTCAAGCTGCCATACCAGCTGGGCATGGATAATATGGTCCATCACCTTGCAAACACAGCTGGTGAGAGAAATGGGGTGGTCGCTAGAAGGAAGGAATTTGTACTTACCGGGCAAAGGTATCGGTATGACAGTGGCTTCACAACAGCGTTTCAGAAACGTGCCCTCTGCCCAGATGCATTTGTATGTATTAAGCAGAAAGTGCTTGCCCGCAAGAGAAAGGTGCTGCAACATCTGAACAGCATCTGGCCCTGGGATGAATGATCAAGGAATGAAGGGAGAGCATGATCTAACCCCCTCATAGAAAAGACGGCACTTTAGCAGTCACGATTCTGAGAAGAGAAGGGTATCATCTGAGCCTCAATTAGTTTCCAATGGAGGAAGGCAGGGTGATAGTGGGAGGAGCTCAAATTCTCCACAAAATGGTGGCCCAAGGTGTTGGAGATAGCAATAGGGTCCACAATAAAATTGTCCATTACTGTCAGGGTAGAAAATGGGGAATGAATCTTGGTCCCAGAGAACCATTGGAGGTTGGCCCACAAAACTGAAGAGGGAGTGGAACTGTTAAAAGAACTAGTGATTGAAATCCAGGTAGCTTTTTTGCTACCCCAAAGAATGCGACGACACTGTGCATGCATCTGTTTATAATGAATGCAGTTTGCCATCATAGCATGACAGTTAAAAACGTGGAGAGCACCTCTCTGCATGTGAATTGCATTGTGCACACCTCAGTCCATCAAGGGACCAGGACACAGCATGATAAATAGGAATTGCGAGGAATGGAACATATTGCAGCAGTAAGGATAACGTTTGTAAGATATTCCACCTGGTCATCACAACTGGGGAAATCTTGCTAGCTGAAGGTCCCCAGGGAGGAGTAAAGACTCCAGTTGGCCTTAGTAAGCTGCCATTTGGGTGTGCATGCAGGTGGGGTAGGAGTCATCAAACGTATAGCACATGGGAAATGGTTGCTCGAGTATGTGTCAGAGAGAATGAACCACTCGAGATGATGGGCAAGCTGGGCAGTGCAGAAGGATAGATCCAAAGGGGAACAGGTGTGTGAGGAGTCTGAAATGAACATAGGTGCTCCAGTGTTAAGGTAGAAGAGGTTAAGTTGATTAAGAAGGTCAGCCAAGAGGGCACCTCTCAGACAGGTTCTGGGAGAACCCCAAAGGGATGGTGTGAATTAATTTCACTGAGCAGCAGAAAGGGGTGAGATGGCTGCCCAGTAAGCTGGATGAAGTCTGCCCTAGTGACAACGAACGATGGAGGGAAGTAAACGATACAAAAGGAAAAGGTCAAGTGAGGAAGGAAAAGGTGAACTGGAACAGCTTGAAGATGGGTAGTCAGGGAGATGGGTTGACTATCAATGTCATCCCATATGAGCAACATTACTCCCCCCATGAGATGGAATGCCATCCTCAGGGGGAATGTCAAAACAGACCAGGAAGAAACATGAAAGCTCGAAGTAATCATGAGGATGCAATTTTGTTTCCTGAAGGCAGAGAACAAGTGGACTCTGTGATTCTAAAAGCAGCCGTAAATCGTCTTTTTGGAATCGAAGGCCGCAAACGTTCCATTGGAGGAGAGTCATGATGTAGAAAAAATGAAGGAGTGTATCTCGGTAGCTGCCAAGACTCTCTGCTACAGGACACAGAGGCAGAAGGATACTGCTCCTTGAGGTCAACAGAAGCATCAGCTTTCTTCTGCTGTCAGCCTGCAGAGTCCAATCAAGAAAAATGGTTGGTGGTGCACACCAGCAATGCGGAGGCCAGGAAGGAGTATTCCTTCTGTCTTTTCCAGCCTCCTGGTTGTGTAGGTGGTGACTTCACCCTGTGAGGTGAGAGTTTGATGGCTTGTCGCACAGCTGGACAAGGAGATGGCGATGATATCATGACACTGAGTAATTTCACAACCTCAGAGCAGAATTTGAGGTTACGTGTCTGAAGGGCCATGTACTTCATGGAACAAGATGTAGCAAGAGCAGTACTGTAAATGCCAGATGGTACAATGCAGGGTTTGGACTTGCAAGCGAGCAGGTAAGGTACTTTTTCCTTTACCTGGACCTCCCGGACAGCCCACTCATTGAGATACAAGGGGTAATCTCAAGAGGAGGTGGCATGGTCATCATTGCAGTTGATACAGCGGGGAGAAGGAGGCGGACAATCGTCCTTGTGTGCATCCCTACCACAGGTTACAAGTTTGGGTGTCAAAAAGACATTCGAGTGTGGTTGAAACGATGACACTGGTAGCAGCCCATAGGGTTCTGAATGTATGGTCTGACTGTGATAACTTCATAACCTGCTTTGATCTTGGATGAAAGCACCACTCTATCAAAGGTGAGAAAAAAGTGTGTTTGGGCACTAGGGAGACATCTACCTTTCCTATAACCTGATGGATGGCAATGACGTCCTGATCAGAGAGATACGTTTAGATTTTGGCCTCAGACAGACCATCAAGCAGCCTAATGTAAACAATGTAATGGGAAGAATTCAGAGTTCTATGGGCCTTGACATGAACTGGATAGCCATAGAGAAGCAAAGCGGCAAGCATTTGTTGTACTTGAGAATCAGAAGTAGTCTCTAAAAGCAAAGTGCCATTACATAAATTAGAGCAGGATTTCACAGGGCTGGCATTTACATCCACACCTTTCTGAATTAGAAATGGATTTACTGTTGCAAGGGACTGACTGTCTTCAGCACATGACACCATAAGGAACCATGGTGCAGCTGGGAAGATCTTTGAATCAGGAGCTTCATTCAATATTTGTTTGATAGATGTGGACTGCGAAGATGATGATTGACTGCCAGCATCTCCGATGGCTCGCTCCTTCCATCTGGTGGGCCCCTTAGGTGACTGTTCACACCTCAGGTCACACCTCCTGAACACCTGACAGAGGGACCAGTAGGCAACTTGGGAAGGTAGCAGCTCAGGCAATCACCTGTCCCTGAGCCTGGCTTGTATCAGAGGGTACATGCAATCCCTACCTGTCAACCCAGGGCTGGGAATTATGCATTACCCAGTCACCTGTTAAATGTCAGACACATGCGCTATCCTTCAGGAGAGCACAGGGAGGAAGAATTAAAAAGAGGAGCCTCAAATGTTGAAGTGGAGGAAGGGTAGGAGAAGGTGAATGAAGAAAGGAAAAACAGTGGTGGAATGAAAAACAGTGGTGGGACTGTTCTTATGTCATCTATGGACAATGCAGAACATTCCCAAAAACACCCCAGACATGTCCCCCAAGGGAGGGGGGAAAGAATACCAAGAGGATAGACATGCAGCATGGAAGGGAAAAGATGTCTGTGGTAGCAAAGCACAAACCTGTCAAAGAGCAGAGAGCCCCCTGTGGAGAGCACCATTTGTGTCTACCCTTTAATAGGGGCTACTCACAGTTAGAAAGCAAAGCTCAGAGTGGAGCAAACATGTGAAATAAACAGGCAATAGTGCCACGAAGGTTCGGTCATGCTTCCTACAGTCAACTGTGTGTTTTTGGAAGGGGTCAAATTGCGGTCTTCTGAGTGGTGAAATTGTCTTTTCAGAGAATTGCCACACAAGTTGAATGTGATGCATCACTTGTGCAATGATGCCGTATTGGTGGTCTTGTGAACATTCTCACACCCATAGATGAGGTTCTGGACATCCACACAGCACAGATGCTCACCAGGATCATTGTAACGTAAGGGCAGCAGTGGGGAGATCACACAACTGCCACAGTATAGATAAGGGAGCTTGTGAGCCCATATGTGTCAGCATGAATGGTTGTGAATCATTTATTAATAGTAGGACTATGGGCACACGCACCTCTGGCGCATCTTCCACTCACACCACAACATCGACATACACAGCTTGACGGTTACTATCAGAGAATCACTTGGAAGCTGGAATGACGTGCCATGGTCTTCAGTGATGAAAGCAGATTCTTCTTGCATGCAAGTGATGGTCGTTTGCACATATGACATAGAGCTGGTGAGCACTGTCTCATAGAGTGCATTCGCCTAAGACACACTGCTGCCACTCCATGCCTTATGGCCTGGGGTGCAATAAGCTGCAGCTCTCGTTCACCTTTGGTGTTTCTGGAGGGGACACTAACCAGCACTTGGTATGTGTAGAATGTTGTTAGACACGTTCTCCTGCCATTCTTCTAACAGAAAGATAATGTGTTGTTCCACCAGGATAATGCCTGCTCACACACTGCCCGTGAAAGTCAGCATGCTCTGCAAGATGTGCAGCAACTTCCCTGACTAGCACAATCTACAGATTTATCTGCAGTCAAGCACATGTGGAATATAATGGGACAAGAAGTGACTCGTGCAAGTTATCAACCAACAACTCTTGGAGAAATGTGTGATCAGTTTGAGCATGTGTGGAATAACATGTCCCAGGACAGCATTCACCATCTGAGTGATTGACTGGATGCCAGTGTCTGTGCATGCACTGCCAAGCATCGAGACTACACCACATACTAACATGGGTGTTTCAGCATGGATCGACACCTGCTATCTCAGAACTGCTAGTGCTATTGATCTGTAAATCATTTTATACACTCCATATGCACTGCTGCAACAATAAATCTTTAGTGAATTGGAAACCTCTAAAAGGATGTGCTAATTTTTTTTTTTATCTGGCATATCATTTATGTACATAGTGAATAAGAACTGTCCTATCACATTTCCATGGAGCTCTCCTGAAGTTACCTTTGTCTCTGATGAATGCTTGCCACCCAGGACAACGCACTGGGTTCAGTTACTTGAGGAGTCTTTCAGCCACTCAAATATCTGAGAAAATATTCCATAGGCTCAGACATTTGTTAACAGTCTGCTGTGAGGCACTGTGTTAAATATTTTCCAGAACTCTAGGAATACGGAATCTGACTGTTGCACATCCATTGTTCAAAGCCAAGTTTCAGATGAGGGATGCTTTCTAAAGCCATGCTGATTTGTAGACAGAATTGTTTTCTGTTTCAAGGAAATTTATTATATCAGCATATTAGAATATGCTGAAGAATTCTGCAGAAAACTGATGTTACAGATATTGGTCTGTAAATTTATGCTTCCATTCTTTTATCCCTTACCATGATACATCTCATTTTATGGGACTCTAGGTTGACACACCACAAGCAATTATTTCTTCTGTGTACAGGGTGTTTCAGAAATGATGCTCAATGTTCAGGGATATTACAGGGATGATCATTTGAAACAAAGAAGTCAAGTGAACATTGACTCTAATACGCATACCTTAAGAGCTATGAGTAGTTCTTGATCTTCGATACTGTGAAACAACTCTCTTCTACTTCACACTCTTTGCTTTCTACATTTTGGGAAGTGGTAGTACGGACCAAAACAAGAAAAAAATGTCCAGTAAACAGGGGCTCTAAAATGAGTACCTTAAAAGCTATGAACACTTGTTCATCTTCACTACTTTGAAACACAACTCTTCTAATGAACAAGTGCACCTAACGTCTTAGGTATCCCTTTTAGAGCATATTTTTACTGGATATTTTTTATTGTTTTTGTCCATACTACCACTTCCCAAAATATGGATAGCAAAGAGCTTGCAGCAGAAGAGATTTGTTTCACAGCATTAAAAATCAAGAGTTGCTCATAGCTTTTAAGGTATGCGTTTTAGTGCCCACATTTGCTTGACTTTTTTGATTCCAATGATCATTCCTGTTATATTTCTGAAACACACTGTATATTTTAAAGTAGATACTTATATATAACCATGACCTTTCTGTGTATATAGATTCTTCTCAACAGTATTTACTATTAGCCTCCAGATAGCTTTTGCAATTTGGATGACAACAGCATCAGAATGTTGTTTACTGTTCATTCCTATAATATCTGATTGTACTAGACATCTTTTAAATTGATTCAAAGACATCTTTTCCTGATTTTCCTGAAAATGGCGTGACTAACTAAGGGGTGCTAATATCGAGGATAGGTGCACCAGGGTGTGACCATTCCCTTCTTCTCTCTCTTGGGTCTACTAATTTTTTATGCAGCTGAGTTACTTGATCTGTCTGATGCTGAATTACACCTTGAGCTAAAATTTGTTTATCCACATATTGTCTATTTACAAACAACACAATTAAACAGTATTCCCAAAACATAAAATGAAAAGGATGAAGAAGAATAGAGAAACAACCACACAGAGGGGGAAAAAGCTTTAAAACTTGCCCTTATTTGTACTGTTGAGTAGGATGTCACTGTTGTAGAACCTTGGAAATGGTTGCTGTCTTCTGGTTGTCCGTCTTCATCTTGAGCATTTTTCAGACAACGATTATAACGTGCTGTCAGAATGACCAGGTGTGAGTAGCTGCTCTCTGCCAAAGATGGATGCAAGTGCAGTAGTAGTTTGTACATACAAGAACTTCTTTATTACTTCTTTTTACAATCACAGGACTTGGAAACTGCTAGTGGCAATGGTGGGTGAGATGAATACTCTGTCACAGTGTCCCCCTGGTACACCAGCCTCTGGCTGCAAACTGGGCACCCCATTGCTGGTAAAGTACTCTGTTGACACCTTGGCATAGGCAATCTTGCCTGGGCACTAGTAGTAGTAGTAGTACTCACGTCATACTCCCGAGACAGCAGTCAAGAAGTGAGCTGACTTAGCATCCAGGTGCTTGTGCAATGGTTGGGTATTCATGGTTTGACAGTGGTGGAAGTGGCTGAATCTTCAGCATAGGGCTGCCCATCACAAACTTAGTATCACACAACTGCCCTAGCTGTTCAAAGATGATGAGCTGGTTCAGTCAGGTTTAAATGCTACTGCTCTCTGCTGACTTCACAGTAGTGGCTGAGTTTGTATGTCATGCCAAATGGTATGGGACAGTAGCAATGACCGGCTGTCATAATCAGCAGCTGTAGAGACTTCCTGAACATTGGAAAGGCATTGGCATGCAGAGGTATGGTGACACCAAGATCTACCATAGTTTTATTCCCTTACTGTATGTCTGTATGATCCTCATGCATGAATGATTTTGTAAATCCAGAATTTGAAACTTGATCTTTCCTTTTATTGTGTCCTATTGGCACACCATATCGGTTAGCAAGAGAGTGGATAGAAGTCTTTGACCCACTTAGTGATTTTAAGTAGGACCGGAATTTGCTTGAGTTCTCAGCAAAATCCTTCAGAAGGTATGGCAATGGAAGATACTGTATGCTTTGACCATCGATCTTTTATGGACGCAGAAATTTCTACTAATTTTTGTTCTTTTTTGAGCTGAGAATGCAATAATCTGAAACTTCCTGGCAGATTAAAACTGTGTGCCCGACCGAGACTCGAACTCGGGACCTTGTCGGGCACACAGTTTTAATCTGCCAGGAAGTTTCATATCAGCGCACACTCCGCTGCAGAGTGAAAATCTCATCATGCAATAATCTGTTTCCTCACCATTTTCGAAATTTTATTGTAAAACCACAGTGGATATTTTTCATCCTTAATCCACTTACTAGACACACACTTCTCCAGAACATGATTTACAATCAGTTTAAACTTTGCCCATAATGTCCTCTATGTCCATCGTATTCAAACTAAATGATGTATGCACATTGCCTAAGTAGAAAGTGAATGACTGCTTATTTGATGTTTCCAGTATAAAAACTCTGCTAGTCTTCTTGATAGAGTTAGCAACCTCAGTAACTATCATTGCCATGATGGTATCATGATCACTAATACCTGTCTCTACACGGACACTGTCGGTACTGTCAGGCCTGTTTGTAGCTACAAGGTCTAACAGGTTTTTGGAAAATGTGTTGAAAACTTCTTCACAAGACTGACTGTCCATACTGCTTGCAATGAACCTGTAGACATCCCAGCCTATACTTGGTAGATTAAATTAGCTTCTAACTGATATTGCCTCATCAGTACTTCTGCTATATGGAGCGTAGACTTTCTATGAATGATTCTACAACTGTTAAAGTAGAATAAAGTGGCTGATAAAAATTTCTGGTGATTAACTTGAGCTCAACTAGGCTGGTTAGTTGCATCCAGATAACTTCACAATCGGACTCAATTTTGACTTCTGGAGACACAATATTTTTGTCGACTGTAATGAATACTCCCCCTTCTATGGCATCTAATGTGTCTTCTTGATATACATTCCAAGCCTCATTAAATATTCTGAAACCAGTTCAAAGTGTAATTAGAGTGTGGCCAAGAACTTTTATTACGAATGCTGCAGTAATTTACTTTTCAAATGTTGACATTTATAGTGTTGTTAATTTGTAAATGGTATAAGCTTTTTCTTTGCATATCAGCTAGTGGGAATTCTTCAGAGGATCTGAAGCTATTGCCTAGCCTAGAAAACCCCCATGTACATTCCACAAGTACTATGCTACCCATTTAGTCACTTCCTCTGTGCAGTGCACCTTGACCTGTCAAGGGAAGTCCTACAGGTCCAGAAATTTGCAGCCAGACCATTACAAAATTGGTGGAGCCTCCCACTGAGACATTCCATTGTGCTCCAAACTAAAGGACACCCATCAGTTCTGGGCATGATACTGCAAACCATCCATACACAGTAAGAATGGCTTCAGAACTCAAGTGACAGGTGCCCTTGATGCTGACATGAACCACAACTTCAAGTTGAGTGCACCCTGCCCCTCCTGGCAGACATACCAAGGATACACTGAGCTTCCTGCCCTGGATGGTATTTTCCTAAGGTGATCCATAATGTGCCTAATGTTGGAGCTCGCAATAAATAGCAAACCCCTCCCAATTAACATCTGTTCTTTTCAATC
Source organism: Schistocerca serialis cubense (assembly GCF_023864345.2). NCBI lineage: Eukaryota > Metazoa > Arthropoda > Insecta > Orthoptera > Acrididae > Schistocerca > Schistocerca serialis. Next base: position 106,664,781 of record NC_064641.1, read on the forward strand.
ATTTTGTGTGTCACTCCCTTTCTGCCCCTAATCACACTCCAGGGACAAAATATCAACAGGACTGTTACCAGTCAGCCCAATACCACAACAAACTGTGAATTCAACACTAATTTCATTACTTTTTGTGCCACCCCCTTCAAAGCTGCACCCTGTCACTAAGGGTGATAGTGATAATTTACACCAACATGATTTTTTTCAAGACACTAAGTCATGTAAGCATCACGTTTAATTGAAATAGCTCCACAATTTCCATAGTTACGCTTATACAAGCAGATCTAGTGTTGAGAAAGGCAATTTCACATGGGAGAAGTGAGCTAAATCTCTGAAAGGGTTCATTAAACATGAAGTGGAAAACTTAGTTGATAACTGTAAAATTTTATTTAACAGATAATTAAGAATTAATTCACTGACACACACTGTTACACCAATCAGCACAGACTGTGCTAATTGTCCAAAAAAAATTACGTAACATTTCTGCAATGGGTTCTCACATGGTATATTTTCCCAAGATTAATATTCTGCTTTGTTGGGAAATGACAAAAGAGTTTCTCTAAGATTTTAGTTATCTTTACATCAAGATAGCACCACTTGTTAGCACATTATCTGTGGAGTATATGATTAGCGTCTGTCTCAGATCTCGGCCTGTCTCAGTGTGTGCTGCTCTTGCCTTGCCTCTGTTGCCAGCAGTATGGAAAATTCACATTGTGGCTGGTCTTGAAACCAGCTCTCCCAAAGTGTTCTACCATAAGTCTGCACAACAACTTAAAATCATTACATAGCAACAATTTAAAACTGTTAGAAGGTAAGTGGATTTAAAATCATACTAAAAGTTGTTGTAGACTTCAGTTTGTGTTTGGTACAGCTTTTCGTGCTAGGCTACACAGAACAAGTCTCTTCATCTCTGCATAATTACTGGAACTCACATACACTTGCACTTCCCTACATTACCAAACTAACTTCTCTTTAATGCTTCAGGCAATGTTCTGTCAACGTATCTCTTCTTTTAGTTAAATGCCACAAAGCTCTTTTTTCCCTGGTTTGATTCATTACCTGTTCATTCGTTGTCATGTCCACTCATCTTACTCATTTTCTTCTTTCATCCTCAGTTACCTCACTGTGCAATTAGAAAAACTGATCTACTAACAGCGAAAATTAAATACAGGCTAACATTATTTCTAACATGTATCCTAAGAAATACTTTTAGTAGAACCAGTGCATAGATGAGAAGAACTATTTTTAAACATATTTCTTCAACATAACAGATGAAACTGTGAAGGAGCAAACAACAACGTCATTCCCTATCACCTTACACATGAATTCTTAAAATAAATATGTGCCAGATTGGGAATTAGGCTGAATGTTTGTCTAAACTTGGTATCTTTCTGTCTTCCATACCGTAAAAATGTGATCCTGTGACACATGTAACCACTGGTATTTTACCACTCATGCCAGTCTTGTGGGGAAGGCCACACTTAGTATAATTTCCACCTGACAGAATGAAAATGAATCACACCAACAAGTCACCTTGCACCTGACATAAGTAGCCATTCCAATTCCAAACTAAATATTCTGACAGAAGAGTCCAAATGAGATTGGTCAGTTCCCTTCTTCGGTTTCCTGCACACAAGCAGTATTTGTGCATTAAAAAAAAAAAAAAAAAAAAAAAAAAAAATTGAACTGCAATGATAACTTCTGTATGTTTTGTTGGTGATTCTGCAACATTTCATTCTAATCTGATTTTCATTACAGCATTCCTCTATTTAAAAAGGAAATAATTTCTTACTTAAGACTTGTCAAATTTTATATTATTGATAATGTGCAATTTTCTCAAACTGGATAATTTATAACTTTTTTAGTTATTAACTATTAGCTTTAATATCAAGAATGCTGTTGGAAATTTTGAAAAAAATAAACATTCATTCTGCAAAAATTTTATGGTATCAGACATGTTCATGGTAACAAAGCTAATACTCAACCTGTAACCCTTGATTCTCTGAAGAATGTAACTTCAGTGTATAAAACAAATTCAAACTTCTGATTATTCAGTTCATGCGCGAATGTGCACAGGGGGTCATCTCTTAGGTTCTGTTGATCATGGAGATATGATGTCAAGCATTTTTTGCATAGCCTGTGGCCTAGCAATCATTTTTGTACCTATCAAAAGAACAGGCATACTGTAGCTATACCGAAGTACAGGGTCAAAATTTAAACATTATATACTTCCTTCAGATGAGGCAAATGGAGGAAATTGGTTGGTTCTTTTATGTTAAGTGTGGCCCATTGTTGACCGTAAGTGGCTTTGTCCATGGGTGGCTCTTGAGAATACACCAAAAAAACAATGATTTTTGGGTATGAAAAGTACCAATTGGGGGGATGGCCACTTCTATAATTTCTGTTCATGGTGGATCATTGAAATTTTTACTGTATGTACTTAAGATGATATTTTCAGGAGCTTTAAAACATTTTTCGATATCACTATCCACTACTGAGCTCCAGAGGTTCAAAGTTACCGTACTTATGCAGAAAACCAAAAAACCAGTTTTTAACAGTTTTGCACTATAGGGTGCAATTATTTGAATAAATAATCATAGCAAATGGATCAAATTTTAGTTGTACATTCTTTAGGTATTCGTCTAAAAACGCCATTTTCTTGTTTTAGAAAATCCTTATCCATTATCAAGATACAACTATAAAACAATGATTTTTGGTTACCAAAAGTACCAACTGGAGGGATGGCCAGTTCTATACTTTCTATTCATGGCAAATCATCTAAATTTTTACAATATATTCTTAAGATGATGATCTCATGGAGACTTGAAACTTTTTTTATTACCTTTTTCCATTACTGAGATCCAGAGGTTCAAAGTCACTGTACTTGTGCACATAATATCCAGTCTGAGGTGTAAATGTAGTTTTAACTGGCACAGTGAGCACATGGAAATAATTCTAAAGTCATCACATGGATTCTGAGGTCACCAAATGGTATCTTTAGTCAGCATTTTTTTCACCCATAAAACTTTATCGTGTGCTTTCTCTGTATAATGGGTACTTCACATCTGTACAAATATGTGCAAAGTGGTACGGAAGTGACAAAAATGGGCTAAAAAGGATCTTAACAAGCCCAAAAAGAACTTAATATGACTGCATAAAATTAAATGAAACTAGGAAGACAGCACATTCAGTAAAATATTTCTCATAAGGTTTTTATTCTATTAAGATACAACTGTACGCTGGGCATTGCCAGTGAACTGTGATTGATGAGCAAAATATACAGAAACAAATGTAAAGCAAACTATTTTGTGTTAACCTTATATTACGTGTTCTTATTTGTTGTTTATATGTGTCAAAGTATATAAATGTGTTTGTGTATACAAATAAACTGTCAAAACTTTACTCACCTACAGAATTCATTTTATATAAACAGAAGAGAACCAGTTGGAGCACAAGAATGGTGAATACACTCCTCTTTAAAAAACCCTGGCAGAAAAGTGGGGAAGTAACTGCCTCAGTTCTCATTCTGCCTTCCTCGCCAAAAATTCGAGAGAAAGGGAGAAGCCAGTGATGGTGGGAGAGAGAATGTGGTGGCAAGAAAGAGGGAGAGGGAGAGAGAGAGAGAGAGAGAGAGAGAGAGAGAGAGAGAGAGAGAGAGATGGAAATAGGAACAGTGGGAATGAAAGAGAGAGGAGAAAGTGGAAATAAAAAAATGCTGATGAGTGGAGACCATATAAAGGCTTGGAGGGGAGAGGGAGGGGTGGAGCCTGGACCCCCCCTCCCCAGACCAATGAACTTCTTTAACACACAGGTATAGGAGAGGGCGCATTTTGGAATGAAATTTTAAGCATATGGGTATGGGGTGGAAGGGGGGGGGGATAAGTTGAACCCTCCAGAATTTTTGAGCTGTTGAGGTTTGATGGGGACGGGGCAGTGGGAAAGAAATACGAAAGGAGGCAGTGTAAGTGAGAGAGGAGACTATGATTGTGGTATATTCTGTAAATCAATGGGAGAAAAAGGAGACAGTGGAAAAGGAGACAGTGGAAGAGAGACATACATAGACAGTGCCAGTTAGAGGCAGATGTTGAGCATAAAGGCTTTACTACAAAGAGAAACTGGGTAAATGATTTAGAATGTTCTGTGTTAAATTAGTGAGAATATGTTTGCTGCCAAAATTTTTGTTGAGGAATACAGAATGAGAACTGAAACCACTGATTTCCCACTTTTCTTTCAGGGATCTTTTAAAGGGGAACACATTTACCTTTTCTGTGCTCTGACAGAAGCAGTTTTCTGCTGGTTTTACAAATGAGTTAATGTGTTCAGTATCTGACATTAGGTATGTAAGCAAAAAAAAGTTTAAAAATGATTGAAGTCGTTTGTAAGGCTTACTGTATGCCACTAAGTGCTCTCATTCTCAATTACTGGATGAATATTGTTTGGGGTTTTGCTCACGATAAGTTACACTGTCTCAAAACATGTACACGGTTTATAACTGTAATACTTGTATTACTCCATTGAATCTTTCACATAAGATTTTACATCTTAATGAGTAAATTATGTCTGTATAAAAAAATTTTAATTTGGCCACTGTTTGTATGAAATATTGAAAATCACTTTTTTGCCCCTGGAAGCTGTTAGATAGGCAGCCTGCAATTGGGACTGGATTCCCTGACCCACGATAGTCACTAACTAATATCGGTTTTCTAAAATACACGGCGAGTAACTGACTATGAGCATTTTTCAGACACATTAAAATATATTATTGTGAAACATCTTTTTGAGGAAGACAACAGAACATATCTCAATATTTACAAATCTCCAGAAGGAACTTACTGACTTATAGTAATCAACATGATTTGATAGATTTCCTCTTGTAGGAATTCACAAATTATTTTCAACCTTACATACACTACAATTTTGACCATTTTCTTCCATAACTAATACATGTTTGACACACATACACACACACACACACACACACACACACACACACACACAGAGAGAGAGAGAGAGAGAGAGAGAGAGAGAGAGAGAGAGAGAGAGAGAGAGAGAGACCCTTATATTGACTTTTATTTTGGTAGGGAAATGGAGACTGTAGTACTAGTGTATTTCACACTCTTTTGTGCCAATTATAGGTGCATTAGTTGTCAGTAGAGGTCATCCTTTTCTCTGGTGTTATGGATGTGATATATACCATTTATCTCATAATTAGAGAAATTGTTTACAGTAAAACACGTAAGAGAATATGTATGTTGTTAAGTTATGGTCATAATTTCAAGCTGTGAGAAAAAGGCTACAAAATAACATTCTTTGATACACATTTCTGACTCTCTTTTTCTGTGCCTTGGAGATTTTCTTCAAAACTGCAATGCTGCCGAGAAAATTAAACCATAACATGTAAGAGAATGGAAATACCCAAAATATGCTGATTTAGAGACATTCACATCACCCAGATGAGATGTGATAGAGGGTTTCCAGATTAAACATAGAATAATATAAAACATAATAATTTGAGACGTAACTGAGATTTTCATTGGCTATTTGCTTCTACAAGTATGGTAACTCAAAATGTTATCTGTATTTGCTCGCAGCAGTTGCACATGCATAACTGCTTTGTTCATGTGGACACACATCAGTATCCATACATATGTAGACATGTTAGATCTGTATGCTGTGCCACCACTTCCTCATGATGTGATCTTTCAACAAAAGGCATAACATGCCATTTTGTGAACACTTTGTGTGATTTCTGGGATCACGAGTTCCCAGATTGCTGGCCTGGGAGAGGTAGTCCATCGACTGCTTTGCTCGCTACAAGCCCGGACATTATACCCTTTCTTTTTTTCTGTGGGTGTTAATAAATAATCACGTGTAGTAGACACTAGTTTATGACCTACCAGATCTGCAACATCTCATTTGTTCAGCTGTCACAAATGTTACACCTGCAGTGCTGGCAAACACTTGGGAAGAAGTGGAATACAGATTAGATATCTAGAATGAGATTTTCACTCTGCAGCGGAGTGTGCGCTGATATGAAACTTCCTGGCAGATTAAAACTGTGTGCCCGACCGAGACTCGAACTCGGGACCTTTGCCTTTCGCGGGCTAGTGCTCTACCAACTGAGCTACCGAAGCACGACTCATGCCCGGTGGTCACAGCTCTACTTCTGCCAGTACCTCGTCTCCTACCTTCCAAACTTTACAGAAGCTCTCCTGCGAACCATGCAGAACTAGCACTCCTGAAAGAAAGGATATTGCGGAGACATGGCTTAGCCACAGCCTGGGGGATGTTTCCAGAATGAGATTTTCACTCTGCAGCGGAGTGTGCGCTGATATGAAACTTCCTGGCAGATTAAAACTGTGTGCCCGACCGAGACTCGAACTCAGGACCTTTGCCTTTCGCGGGCAAGTGCTCTACCAACTGAGCTACCAAAGCACGACTCACGCCCGGTGCTCACAGCTTTACTTCTGCCAGTACCTCGTCTCCTACCTTCCAAACTTTACAGAAGCTCTCCTGCGAACCATGCAGAACTAGCACTTCTGAAAGAAAGGATATTGCGGAGACATGGCTTAGCCACAGCCTGGGGGATGTTTCCAGAATGAGATTTTCACTCTGCAGCGGAGTGTGCGCTGATATGAAACTTCCTGGCAGATTAAAACTGTGTGCCCGACCGAGACTCGAACTCGGGACCTTTGCCTTTCGCGGGCAAGTGCTCTACCAACTGAGCTACCGAAGCACGACTCACGCCCGGTGCTCACAGCTCTACTTCTGCCAGTACCTCATCTCCTACCTTCCAAACTTTACAGAAGCTCTCCTGCGAACCATGCAGAACTAGCACTCCTGAAAGAAAGGATATTGTGGAGACATGGCTTAGCCACAGCCTGGGGGATGTTTCCAGAATGCTCAAAGAAGCATGCTCATTCTGGAAACATCCCCCAGGCTGTGGCTAAGCCATGTCTCCGCAATATCCTTTCTTTCAGGAGTGCTAGTTCTGCATGGTTCGCAGGAGAGCTTCTGTAAAGTTTGGAAGGTAGGAGACGAGGTACTGGCAGAAGTAGAGCTGTGAGCACCGGGCGTGAGTCGTGCTTCGGTAGCTCAGTTGGTAGAGCACTAGCCCGCGAAAGGCAAAGGTCCCGAGTTCGAGTCTCGGTCGGGCACACAGTTTTAATCTGCCAGGAAGTTTCAGATTAGATATCTGTTGCACCACTAACAGTGTGCATATCAAAGAGTATTATGTGTGTAAAAAACATTCTTAGGTACCACACTCATAAAACCTACTTTCAATAAATATCTCAATTATTTCCCAAGTATTACATTTTAAATTATTATATGTTTAACCTGGGTGTGTGTACTCAGGGTGAGTGTTGCTGATGATGATGTTTCTATTGTCTGGGGAATGTAATTTTCCCTACAGACACATAAACATTTTGAAAGGCATAATTGCTTCATTAATTAATTGTTATGTAATCATTAATTCCTCCAATAGTCTTACAGTTTGTTTGGAACTGAAGGAAACTAATTTTAGTAAGATTTTGGAGAGTGGACTGTTAGTGAACCACACCATAACTTCTTTGAGCATGTCACTGACGTCATACCCTAAGTCACTCTAAAGGCTGATATCTTCCTTTCTCCTGCCTCTCTGATACTTCTAATTTGGTTAACAATTGGACTTCACTCACAACTTACATCTGATGAAAAGTTTTTCTTATTCCTTACAAGATAAATACTGCAGAAGACATTTGTACACCGGGTCATTCCACATCAAATCACCCAATAAAAAACAAATTTTATACCCACCTCCTTAGATTTTCATGAAATTTGGCTCAAATGGTTCTAATACCATCCTGACAACACCTGCAAAATTTTTTTGCTGTATCTCCTATAGTTTTTTTTTTAATAAATTTTTTAAGTTTTTATGTTTTGGGTTTTCCGAACCTTCCGAAATGGTAAATTTAATTTGTATTCAAAACTTTAAAATTGCTTATCTTAAAAACTCTTCTAGATAAGATCATGAATTTTTGCAGCAAGTTTATTTATTATACATATTTGAAGATAAAAATGATACTATTAAAATATATTAATATTTTCTATGAAAAAAAAATATATATATATGTATTTTTTTTTCTTTTCTTTTTTTTTAACAGATATTTTGTTTTATAAGAATTGCAATATCTAGAGTCTCAGACCTGATAGAATGCTCAAATTTGTTTTAATTTACTCTTAAACATATAGGCTACTTGATAAAACAAAAATAATGATGGCTTTTTAACATGTTTATTAATTATAGTAGATTACATTAGAATTATGTACAAAGATATTGTACTTACGACACTAATGTATAACCCAACTGATTGCTTGAAACATTGAATTTTTTGAGTAATTTTGTCTTTTTAATAAACATTAATGCTGATTCAACTTGTTTTTCCACTTCATCCAAGAGCTTTCAGTTCTTTTGATACAGTCTTTACTGAAGTAATACATTCTTCCAGTGCCGCGTGATTGAGGTGCGTCTACTACACAGACTATGTGCTCCAAAGGCACTATGCAAGAATCTTCTCTTTCAGACCAATAAAATGATGCAGCTGGTCCTGAAGGATGTACAAATAGAATTTCTGCATCTTCTTCATCATTGAATATTGTTTTTACCAGTCCAAAGTACCAGTTACCATCATAATTTACAGCCACATGGCTATTTATGGATGGTTCAACACGAACCCAATCAGAAGATGAATGGAAAGAAAAGAGTAAGGAGGGATTTACACTATCTGTAGTCCTTCTAATTTCAAGGTTGTTTGTTGCAAGTGGTTTGAAGTTATGAAAACTTGTTGTTCCAGGAATGGTTCAGGTTGCTGAAAAACAGTTTTCTAGTTTTAACCGTAGCAAATCAGCTTCTTTTTTGTCAATAAAGTGAAAATGAACACACATCAATTACTGTCATTATTTGTTCTTTGTCTGAAAGCTGTAGACCAGCTTTCCTTAAAATTCTTTTAATAGTTCCTCCTAGGCCATCACAAATTGACTTCCCATGACTTGTTGCAAAAAAAAGTGTTGGGCCTTCAAATTAAAGTCTCTCAAGTGTTCAGTCAAATTTTTAAAACTGTTTCTATTTTTGTATTGCCCAGCACAACCATCTGTAAAGTAGTGAACTGAGTCAATGTCAGTATGATGCGATGACAGACACTTTGTAATTTCTTTTTGTACAAAGTTAACGAAACCAGTATCACATTCTTGGTCATCACTAATAAAACATTGGTTGGAAACAAAAACATTGTTTTCCTCATTTCTTAGAAAAACTCCAGCTGGGTGTAGAGTACAACCACCTCTATTCCAGTGGTAACTTTGGATCTCATTTTGTATAACGAAGGAATAATTTTCACTGAAACCCATCACAATAATTGCTGTTTTGGGTGGTGGGTCTTCTTTCAATCTTTTAAAGGCTGCTGATTGGGATTTTGCTATAAATGAGTGCGGGGTGAGCTTTTCCAATGACCTAACCAATAAAGAAATGTAGTCTTCAACACTGATAGACTGTTTGATCATTTCTGCCCTTTCTGTGTTAACCCACTGACTGATTACAATTTCTTCTTCTAAATCATAATCTTCACTTAGTTTTTCAGATAAGTACTCAGTTAGTGCAGTATTTGCAGTACAGCTGTCGCAATGAGGTAGCATGCAGTTTTGGTTTTCCGTGTTGCACACAAGCATCTTAATTAGGTCTTTATAAGATTCTTGAATTTTCACAGCATCTAGTAATAGTTTAACATTCTGGTGGATACTGCATACACATACAGTGTGTGTGCCTGCAGCACCAGCAAGGATACACCATTTAGGTCTGAAGAAACAAAATTTTGAAAATCCTACTTCTACCTCGGGATTCTCCCATTAGAAAGAATAATAGAGTTCTCTCGAGTTACACAAAATGAGTCTTTTTTGCATGTACACATTTTTTTGAACACTTACTTTGTCTTTTGTTCCAGGTAGCACTCTGGAACTTTCATCCTTTTCATAAAAATCTGTTACAAGTCTTACTGTATTTTCAGAAAGAGTTTTACCTTTTTTTGGACCAGGAGTTTCCAAAATACCCTTTTCAGATTTTAGCTTTCTAGCTTGTCGCACCATGTACTCACTTACATTAAATTCTTTCATCACTTTATTTTGACTCCAAGAATCTGGAGCCAAGGTCAGAATCTGGATTTTTCTAGACCTCCCAACAGATGAAATCTTCTCTTTCATAAGAGAAATCATTACATCAAAATCCTTTAATTCAACCATGACTTCATCATTTGTTTCACTTTCATTGACTTCAACTCTTTATTTTTCCTCACAAAAGTTACGGCATGTTGAGCAAAACTTTTGTCCAGGTTTTATGCTAATATTTTTTGTCAGTAATTGTTTAGAAAGATCCAAGCCTACACTTCTCAACGATTTTTTGATGGGCTTTTTGCGTTTTTTTAGTGGGTCTACACATGTTGTTTGATACTTTTCAAAAACATTTAAAAAGTAGTAGCTGTGGTATGAACATATATTCTTAAATTCACACAGATTAATTCCAGATTGTAAGTGGATCAAATCTTTTTCTTCCTCACTCAATTCAGATACCGGCTGTAACTGTTTTGAAGGTGTGTAGGTTGTTTGGAAACAGTCAGATTTTTTAAATAACCCTACGCTACAGGTTTGAATATCTGACATACTGATTTCACTTTTGGTCTGATTACTGTTCTGGTTACTTTTATAGGATATTGGAAAAGAATCTCTGTAAACTAAGTAACAGTACTTACTGAAAGTTCAAATAAACTTAATAAAATACTATCCAAGCACTATTTAACACTGTAATAATTTTTTACTTCAAAACACAGGAGTAACAAAACAAAATCCAAGCGTACATTGTTACTCGAAGAAGACAAAAACTTATTTTCGGTGTATAAGTCACTTGGTACTTTTTATTTTTAAAATATAATTAATATTATTTTAAAAATTAGATAACTGTTAAACAGGTTAAAAAGCCAACATAATTTTTCTTTTATCTAATAGCCTATACAATTAAGAGTATTTTAAAACAAATTTGAGCTTTCTATCAGGTCTGAGACTCTAGATATTGCAGTTTTTTTTAAAACTAAACATCCGTTTGCTAAAAAAACAACTTTTAAAGTTTTGTTCATTTGGAGGGTTTTAATATATCTTTATGGTAATTTTTTTTAACATTTAGATATAATACACAAACTTATTCCAAAATTTCATACTGATATCTTGAGTATTCTTTAATATACAAATTTTTTTAGTTGTGAGGACACATTTAAGTTACGATTTCCGACTGCTGAAACAACGCCAAATCTAAAAACTTTAAAAATTTATAAAAAAAACTATAAGAGATAGAGCAAAAAAATTTTACAAGTGCTTTCAGGATGATAAAAGAAGTAATTGTACCAAGTTTCATCAAAATGTGACATGGTTGGTGTCAAGGCCTGGGTGACTTGACATGGAATGACCCCACCATGAAAAGGGTGGCCTCAATAACAAGGAAAACCACCATGTAATACAGGCTGTTGAAGCACTGCCCACGGGGCATAGATGCCACAAGCAACCGTCAGTTTGTCCAGGTTGTGATAGGCTGCCCACCGAGTAGTCCTATTGCACATATTCTGCCCTCAGACACTCATTATTTAAATATGTCTCCATGCAGACCATTAACAGATCATTTCACTTACAGAGACCAATATTTAGTCTAATAACACATATTAGTATGTAACACTTTTGCACCAAATAAGGTAAAAGCATCTCAACAAAAATTCTACTGTAGGAAAGAAGAAGTTACACATAAGGAACTTTTCAATTTACTTGATAAATTAACTTTGCTATCTGCCAGCTTTTAAACATCACTGTCCAAGTGACTAAAGATTTTGATAGCAGTATTATTCATCTCTTTCTGAGATAAAATGGTTTGTATCTCTCCAAAGCTTGCAATAATTTGTATCAAAGGGCCTTTTTTAAGAAATCTCAAAATGAATTTTTTTCCAGTTTCTATTTTTGGTGTGCATAACTGAATAGGTTGCATTATCTAAAAATTGTGAGACACTGCATTTACAGAAGAACTGATAACAATTCTTCTAAATGTGTTATTACAATTTCCTATGTTGCTCTATGCCTATTGGGATCCATATTACTAAGTGACTATCCCACAGCACAAAACCCAGACTTGGTTGCAGGTTCCCTATCGAATGACTTCCAATAGCAACAAAAATTTGATTTTCAGTATCTATATAAATAGTTACCAAATTTAAAATGCTGTCATAATCAACTCATTAAAAAGGTGTAACCTTATGAGAAAGGTTCAACATAGTAATACAAGTATTACTGCTATAAACGGTGTATGTCCAGAGGCAACACAACACACTGCATGCAAATACCAAGATGATATTCATCCAGAATTTGAAAATGAGAGCATTTAGTGGCTTGCAACAAACACAACACACAATTTCAAACATTTACCAAACTTTTTCTCGCTGATATATGACACTATAACCACTTAGATGCATGAAAAACTAGCTTTTGCTCAAAACAGAGTACAAATTACCCAGAATATACTCATCTACTGTTTGATAATGAGAGCTCAAGCAACTTACAACAAACTTTACATGTGATTTCAAGCCTTTTCTAAACTATTCCCCATTTACATGTTTAATGTCAATTATTTAATACATCACCTCATTCGTAAAGAAATCAGAAGTTTGAAGCAGTTTTATACATGCATGTTTGATTCCTTAAAGAAGCATGGGTTTCCTGACTGATTATAACACTGGTGTAGTATCCAAAAAGAACTGATTCTGCCTGATGCATAGCAAATAGAAGATCATTAAAATATATAATGAACAACAGAGGACCCAATATTGAACATTGTGAAACTCCATTAATGAGTCCCACATCCCTCCCCACTGCCACCCAAAAAGACACCTTTTCTTAAGCTGATGAAATACTAAGGACAGTTCCCTGAAATCTTTTCATTAAGTATGATGTGCTCCATATTTTAGCTATACTGATAATTCCACAAAAACCTCAGTTTTCTATCAAAAATTTGTGATTTACATAGTCAGATGTCTTGGATTGTTCTTAGAAAATACCAACAGGTTCTGTTTTGTTAATTGATCCCAGTAAGATTTAATGAGTAAATGTGTATATACATTATTCTGAAATGTAAATTATGATTTGGTAAGTATATTATTTTAACAGTATATTCCACAGTATATCACTGTCTCAAAATTTTAAGACACAGTGTTGGCACAGCAACAGGTCAGTAATTGTTAAGTGATGAAATAGCATCAGCAACAGATTGCAATAATTTGTGTCCAAAGTGAATGCAACAATGTGTCAGATCTTGAAGCACTCCTAAAAGCAGTGGAGCTCACATAATATTAGGTACAAACATCTGGCTAAAACTTGAACCTCCTAGCAGTGAGATTTTTGGGGGAAATTTAAGAGTATATCGAAAATATAGACTAATGGTAAATGGAGGTGGTATATGTGTTGCAGTCACAAGGAACTCAAATCCATTGAGCTAGAAATTGAAGCTGCATGCAAGATTCTTCAGGTAAGACTCAGTATTAAGGGTGGGATCCTTCAGTTGTCCATCAGACCACCTTAAGATATAACCCAAAATTTTACAGAAAATCTCAGTTCACTAATATGGAATTTCCGCAATTCTACTGTCATAATTGGAAGGATTTAGACCATCCTAAAGCCAATTGGAAAAATTAAAGTTTTGTATGTACTGGACATGACATGATGTCCCAGAAAATATTACTAAGTGTCTTCTCTGAGAACTTGATCTTTGAGGAAGTCCACATTGAAAATGGTATCATCAGTTGTAGCACCAATTATTACCAATGAACAAAGGGCAACTAAAACAAGTCTAGTATGTTTAATTTTTCCAGCAAACTAGATAAAGAGGTGGTAGTGTTATGTCCCAATAAGAAACTTGAAATATTTACCTAAGAAGGGGAGCATATAGAAGAACTGTAGCTCAGGTTTAAAAGAATGCTTAAAGATGCACTCAATAGATTATATACCTAGTTGAATATTTCATGATGGGAGAGACCCTATATGGTACCCAGTCATCGTAAAGAAATTTCTAAAGAAAGAGAGACTACTGCATAATAGGTGGGAAAAAAAGCGTAGGGCTAGAGATAGGGAGATGTTGAATGAAATGTATCTGGTTGTCAAGTGGTCAATGCATGAAGCCTTCAACATCTATCATACCAGAATATTGTCTAAGAATCTCCGCCAGAGCCTGAAGAAATGCTGGTTACATGTACAGGCTTTAATGGTATCAAAGTTAGTGTCCAGGTACTAAAATTGAGGGTTTCAAAGCAAAAGTAAAAATGCTGAAATTGATTTTCAAAGTCCCTCTACAAATTAAAATCCAGATGTACTGCTGCAGTTTAATTCCTACAGTACTGCAGAAATGAGTGTTATAGACATTAGTGTCAATAGTGTTGAGAAACAGCTGAAATACGTAAAACTGAGCAAAGCTCCAGGGCCCAATGGAATGCCTGTCAGGTTCTATACTGAATTTGTGGCTGTGTTAGACCGTCTTTTAACTATAATCTACCATAGATCCCTCAAGCAAAAAACCACACCCAGTAATTAGAAGAAAGCACAAGTCACACCCATCTACAAGGAGGGGAGCAGAAGCGATCTGCAAAAGTACCATCCATCATCTTCAACACCCATTTGCTGTAGAATCTTAGAACATATTCTGAGCTCAAATGTAATGAGATATATCAGGTAGAATGAGCTCAACATGTCAACCAACATGGATTCCAAAACATTAATTACATAAAATACAACTCTCAATTTTCTCACACGACCTCCTGAAAGCCAATCAAGTAGATGCAGTATTTCTGACTTACCGGAAATCATTTGACACAGTACCACATATACATTTATTATCAAAAGTATAATCACAGGAGAAACCATGTGAGATTTGTGACTGCACTGAGGATTTTTTTGATAGTGAGGATGCTGCAAATTACCTTAAATGGGAAGCCATTTACAGATGTAGAAGTAAACCTGGGTGTGGCCCTGGAAAATATGATGGGACTCTTGCTGTTCATGTTGTATGTTAACGGTCTTTAACACAATATTAATAGTAATCTCAGACTTTTCACAGATGATTCAGTTATCTATAATGAAGTACTGTCTGAAAGGAGCTGCACAAATATTCAGTGTTACCTTGATATGATTTCAAAGTGGTGCAAAGACGGACAATTGCTTTAAATTTTCAAAAATGTAAAACTTTGCACTTCACAAAAGAAATAAACATAGTATCTTATGACTACAACAAGTCACAGTTGGAATTGATCATCTACACAGATACATGTGTATAATAATTTGTAGGCATATGAAATGGCTCAAGCTCAGTTATGGATAAAGCAGGTGGAAGACTTTGGCTCACTGGTAGAATATTAAGGAAGTGCCATCAGGCAACAAAGAAGATAGCTTATAAAACACACATATGACCACCCTAGAACATTGCTGTAGTTTTTGGGACCCATAAACAGACTACCAGGGGATATTGAACATACACAGAAAAAGGCAGTGCAAATGGTAACAGTGTTGTTTGAACCATGGGATAGTGTCATGGAGTTGCTGAAGAAAGTGAACGGGCAGATTTTTGGAGATAGACACAGACTATTCCAAGAAGGCCTACTTATGAATTTTGAATAGCCAGCTTTAAATGATTAATCTAGAAATATACTACAGCCACTATGAGTGCTCCCACAGGGACCATGAGGACAAGATTAGATTAATTACAGCATGTACAGAGATCTTTAAACAATTATTCTTCCCATGCTCCATACGCAAATGGTGAATGGAACAGGAAGAAGCCCCAATAACTGGCATGACAGGAAGTACCCCATGCCAGGAAATTCACAGTGGTTTGCTGGTTATGGATGTAGATGTACATGACATGGATGATAAATGTAAATGAACGGTCCATCAAAATATTTCTATGTGGACACAAGACTTGCAGTGTAACTCCCATTGTGAGCAGCTCAGATGTCAACCTTCACACACTGCTTTGCACATCTGCAAAGCAAAGTGTGAACTGAAGTTTTTCTCCTGTCAGCCAGAGTTTAACAATGCCAATTCCTTTTCTTCTTGGAACTGGTGCAGCTCTAAATCAGTACTGGTAAACATGATAATTTCAGTTTTGCAGATAAGCAAAGTTACAAACAAAATTATTTTTCAAAAAAATATAAGTTAAATATTTTTCCTGCATTTCTGAACAATACTGCACATGAAAATGATTACATTTATAAAAAGTGTGAAATGAAGCATTAACTTGTCGGGTAGTCAATTCCCAAGAAGCATTATTGACATGATGCTGTCTTACTGTTCTAGTCTAGTGTGTACAATAATTGGAGTAGAATATTAGGTGACATCATTGTAGACTGCCTCAATTTGAAGAGCTTTGTGGCAATCATTTTAATAAAGACACACAGAGTTTTGGTTTGGCAGATAAGAGAAGTGCCCCAACAAGTGGCTGTTTCCTTCCTCTCATTAGTGTGTTTGTAGTACATGAAGTGGTTACATAAGGTAAGTGAGTCAGTTTATTAGCCTGATGGGAATTGTTGGGTGGAGATAATAATCTAGCAATGAGATTTTGATTTCTTCATGATAAGGGCAACTGCGGTCACAGGGAAATAAATAAATAAAAAATCTAGAGCAGCCTGACTGGAGAGAAAAAGGTTAAAAGGAAGTTTACCATGACATTTTTTAGATGAAATGAAGGGTAATAGAAAATAGATACAAATGTGGGACAATTGCTTTAGAAACTACCAAGTTTTTCTTTTTATTATTCATGGTGGGGAAAACGGGGTCTCATAAAATTCTGCAAAATGGCTCCAGTTATATCTATCTCCCCAATATGAATGGTGTCAATGCGAAGAGTCTTACACTACAATATCAGTTTTCATCCAAATGGAAAATTATTGCATATAGCATTCCTGACGTTTCCATAATACATCTCTTACCTTTCTTGTCCATATTATTGACCATTTAACAATGGATGCTACCAGAGACTAAGTTTGTTTTGTTTGTGAATGGCACACATATTGCAATAAATAACAAATTAACTATGGTTCTAGAAGAAGGTATTAACAAAAATTTCTTGGGGATTAATAAATGTTTACTAACAATTCACTGTCTTAAACACTGAATAAACTTACTATAGGCAGTTGTGAACCTGCAACAGCTTTCCACTCAACTTCGGCATAAAATATGAGGATATGTATGTAGAAGAGATATGTGAAATACTTTGGATTAAAATTTGATAATAAGCACACTGGAAACAAAAAAATATCATCAGATCCACGTAATGCTAATACCATTTAACACTGTCTCCAGTCCCAATAACGGTCTCAGTTCGGCAAGAAAGAGAGCCCATGTTTCTTCATATGTGTTGGATCCAGCTGAAGCTACACTTACAAATACCAAACGCACAAATGTTGACTGATATGTTTCTCCCAGCATTCCAAATAGTCTGACATTTTCTATGGGAGTAATATCACAAAACAATCTGTGGCCTGACATTTACCATCTACACACTGTGGGTTGGTCTTCAATGCACTCATTGTATTGCACTGTATGAAAGGAAGCAACATTAAGACTCGTCAGACCACTGCCCACACTTCCAGTCAGCCACTGCCCACTTTCTGTGTCTTTTGGCCCACTGACAATGAGCAGATTTATGTGCCACTGTGAGAAACAGCCTTTCATGAGGCAATCAACTCCAAATATCAACTGCGTGCAGCCCCCTTCACAACCTTTACTCACAAACTGGTTAAAGTGAATCTACATTCACTGGCAGCAGCAATTCCTCTCAGATCTGAAACTGATTGTCATCATCAAACAGTGGAAATCCAGGATGGAATAACGACAATATTACAAAATGGATAGATTGCTATGAACCATATAGCAGAGATATCGAGTAGCAGACAGACACAACAAAAAGACTGCGAAACACATAAGCTTTCGGCCAAAACTCCTTCTTCTGAATTAGAATAAAAACACACACACACACACACACACACACACACACACACACTCACACTCTCTCTCACACACACACACACACACAAATTCAACTGATACTCACGTGAGCACTGTCTCTGGCTGATGAGAGTTGGGAGGTTAGGTGGAGTGCAGGGCAGAGGAAGGCTGCGTGGCTGGAATGGGAACAGGGAAGTGGGTAGGTGAGTGAAGGACAGTGACTAATGAAATTTGAGGTCAGGAGGGTTATGCGAATGTATGATACATTGCAAAGTGAGCTCCTACCTATGCAATAAAGAAAAGATTGTGTTGGTAGGAAGCATCCAGATGGATCATGCTGTGGAACAGTCACTGAAACGAAGAACATTGTGTTTGGCTGCATACTCAACAACACCAGATTTTCTGAATTACACTCTCCCTGAAATATATCCTACACAATGTGATCAAAATTATCCAGACACTCCCAAAAACATACATTTTTCCTATTAGGTGCATTGTGCTGCCACCTACTGCCAGGTAATCCATATCAGTAACCTCAGTAGTCTTAGACATCATGAGAGAACAGTGTGGGGCACTCCGCAGAACTCACGGACTTCAAACATTGTCAGGTGATTGGGTGTCACTTGTGTCATACATCTGTATGGAGATTTCCACACTCCTAAACATCGCTAGGTCCACTGTTTCTGATGTGATAGTGAAGTGGAAATGTTAAGGGACACGTACAGCACAAACGTGTACACGACGACCTCATCTGTTAACTGACAGAGACTGCCGACAGTTGAAGAGAGTCATAATGTGTAATAGGCAGATATCTACCCAGACCATCACACAGGAATTCTAAACTGCATCAGGATCCACTGCAAGTACTGCAACAGTTAGGTGGGAGGTGACAAAAGTTGGATTTCAAGGTCACGGTCACAAACCACACATCACACCGGTAAATGCCAAACAACGCTTTGCTCGGTGTAAGGAGTGTAAACATTGGATTATTGAACAGTGGTAAAATGTGTGCAGTGGCGAATTGCTGTACACAAGATGCCGATCCGATGGCAGGGTGTGGGTATCATGAATGCCCGATGAACATCATCTGCCAGTGTGTGTAGTGCCAACAGTAAAATTCGGAGGCAGTGGTGTTATCGTGGGGTCATGTTTTTCATGGAGGGAGCTTGCACTCATTGTTGTTCTGCATGGCACTATCACATCATGGACCTACATTGATGTTTTAAGCACCTACTTGCTTCACACTCTTGAAGAGCAATTTGGGGATGCTAATTGCATCTTTCAACACTACTGAGCACCTGTTCATAATGCACAACCTGTGGCGGAGTGGTTACACGACAATAACATCCCTGTAATTGACTGTCCTACACAGAGTCCCGACCTGAATCCTATAGAACACCATTGGGATGTTTCGGAATGCCGACTTCATACCAGGCCTCACTGTCCAACGTTGTTACCTCTTCTCAGCGCAGCACTCCTTGAAGAATGGGCTACCATTCCCCAAGAAATCTTCTAGTACCTGACTGAATGTATGCCTGCAAGAGTGGAAGCTGTCATCATCCATATTGAATTCCAGCATTACTGATGGAGGGCGCCACAAACTTGTAAGTTCTTTTTCAGCCAGGTGTCCAGATACTTTTTATTACATAGTGTATGTTCCCGTAGTCCTCCTGGCCTAATCCTTCATTAGCCACTGTCACTGTCCTTCACCCTTTCCTGTTCCCATTCCAATATTACACAGCATTCTATTCTACCAATACACCCATACATAGCCTATTTACTTCTCACCTTCACTGACCATTCTGGTGTCTTCATTCACGAAGTGGTCACAGGCATGTCCAAATACAATAGTCCATGTCTGCCATTCTGTCACACCTTGTGTCAGTGAGCCAACAGGTAGATACAGGACACTTCAGTGCTGTGACTCAGATCAACAGTGGAGGGTCACATGAGCACTTGCACCCTATACGATGGTCCAAGGAGACCAACATGTTTTTTAAGGGGATACCAAATACTTTGCTGGTGAGTTAAATTCAGGTGGATGGGGCAAACCACAGAAGCTCTGCATGGAAAATGCAAAGGTCCCAGGATCAAATCATGGTCTGACAAACAATTCTAGTCTGCCAGGAATTTCAAACTGGCACACATTCGGGTGTAGAGTGAAAATTCATTCTGGAAACAATGCTGTAGCCTGTAGCTGAGCCATTTCTATGCAATGTTCTATCTTCTGGGACTGATAGTCCCACAAGGTATGCAGGAGAACTGTGGAGTTTGGAAGGCAGGAGGGAGTTACTGGCAGAACTAAGCTGTGAGGCAGGGTTGTGAGCTGTACTTGCATAGCTCAGTCAGTAGAGCACTTGATCACCAAAGGTAAAAGTCCCAGGTTTGAGTCCCAGTTTGAGACACAGTTTTAATTGTCCAGGAATTTCAGTGCCACCAAGTAGGAATTTCGAGTTGAGGGCTTATGGAAGAACTTACTAAGCATCAATTTAGTAAGGATTGGTCTGATTACACCATCTGTTTTGTTTTTGAACACTCCACATTCTGCTAACAAGTTTTCTCATGTGTACTCCTAGAAAGAACTGTCTACTATATGATTTTTTTTTCTTGCCACACACTTCCGTAGAACAAATATTTTTTGACCATACTGCAGTTCCTCAGATGAAGATGCAGTAGGACAAGTATGCCAGCTATCCTATCAGCAGATCAGAACACTGAAGGAGAATAAATTTCTTTTATTTCTGTCTATGACGACAAAACATTTTGGTTCTTAGACTGCCAGACAGTCTTCAGATCTGCAGCAAAACATTGAAAAACCAAAATAAGTAGTGGACAGTCTACATCTTGAAACTATAAAATATACCATAATGAAAAGTATTACTTTCATACATGTGGAAAACATGATGAGGCAATACCTGTTTTAACCCTTGAGCAGGCGCACCGTTTTTCATAACACGAGCGGGTGCACAGTGCACTTTGTACATATGTATAGAATAGCTTCATTTATGTTGCCAAGGTGAGTCATGTATGATCAAAATCACAGTTTAATCCCAGTTTATTTAAACAAGGAGAAAATAAACTTACATAATATGAGCTAAACTACTGTTTTATTAAACAATAATGAAATAAATTTTCAGTATAACTCTCCGTTCCCAAGGACAGGTGTCAGGTGTTAAAGAGACAATAATGATGCATTTGAAGCATTAAGCAGTGCAGTTGCATCAGATCTTGATTAGCTGCTTATTCGATCACTAATTATCTCATAGACAACTGTCTCAATGTGGGATTATGTTGCTAGTTCGTAACTGTGGTTTTTTTTTTTTTTTTTTTTTTTTTTTTTTTTTTTTTTTTTTAACTGATCGTAAATTTTTTCTCACCTAGCTCACTTGGAATTTTATATTACTGCTGCTCACTTAGATGTACAACAACACAATTTATCGCTGTGTTACCTGAAGCAATACTGAAGGAATAGGTATAGGTTTGCAGTTGTGAAACAAAAATGGAACTGCATAAAATCATTTTATTTTTGGTTGGCGCACTTTATACACAGGCGCGGCCACTTGAGGGTTAAAACGTGTCCTAATACAATGAAGCCATAGTGCAATTGTCAAAAAATTAACACGAAATCAGTTTGGCACTGTCGCACATATTTAAAATATGTTGCAAACTAGGCCACAGTGCTGGCAGAATCATCCTGTTAACAGAACTACTGTTCATACCAAACTGAGATACAGCAGCCACAAAGTATGTTTGTGTTGTAAGCTTGTTACATATCACTACTGCGAGCCTACACATAGTTGTCAATCACATAATTGTACAAAATGAAGTAAAATGAAAAACACAGTAGACAAAGTCTATAGTGGTCTTGGATGGTGCATAAATTATTACAGTGATAAAAAAATTAAAACCAGAAATAAAATATAATTTTAAAAGTATATCAATCATTTATCAGTTAAGATCTGTAATTTCTGGGACTGACTAATTTATGGAATACTAGAATTTTCTATAACATTCTATATATACATAAACACAAACACTCTCAGCTAAGGAACACATTTTAGCTACATCTGTACTTTTGTACTCATATGTGCTTAATATATGTGCTTTCAGTTTGAAATGTTATTTCTTGATGACATGTCTGCTGATGCAATTGTTACATAATTTTGGATTCTATGTGATGATATTTTTTTATAATCTCATGAAACTTGATATTTATGATGCACTCTTTTCCAAATAGAAAATGATAAATGGGTTTCAATTTCCCCAATATTTTTTAAAATTTCTTCATTTCTCAATTACGGTGGATGAAATGTTGTCAAAATAAATATCTTAACTAGCACCAGGAGACAGCACCATATCTCTCCTGTATATTAACCTAACTATGTACCATGCTCTTAGATATGGGTTAGACACACAGAATGAAGGGATTATAGGGTGAACATTTACTACAAGGCACAACAGTTTTTAAAATTGGATCTCTACTCTAAGGGGCACTTCACAAGCAACTGCACTATAAGTACACTCCTCATGTGCCACAGATATTCCTCCTTAGGCTAAAAATGTGCTAGTTGTTCATAACACAGACAGCAGTGTTTGCTCAAGACAGACTGATATATATGGAACCTACATTTTCAGTTTATTAGGATTCCACCCACAGTATTTTGCAACACTTTTATTGTAACATCGCTGTTACACACCAGCTTGAAACTGCATGCAAGATTGTATGGGCAAGACTCAGTATCAAGGATGGACATAAACTTGAAATCAGATATTTCTATTGACCGCCAGACTCACCTCCAAATGTAACAGAAAACCTTAAAAAAAACTAAATTTACTAGTACATAAGTTACCCAATTGTATTACAATTGGATAAGACTTAATTCGTCCAACAATCAATTAGAAAATTTACACTTTTTTACGTCAAGGGCATGACAAGATGTCCTTCAAAACGTTACTAAATGCATTACTACTGTATAATGGGTGTAAAACAAAGCATCGGGCTAGAGACAGGGAGATGATAAATGAAACTTTTTAGGCTGATAATAGCACAATGCTTGAAGTCTTCAGTAACTGCCATATCATAATTTCATCACATGCTCTCTCACAAAATCAAAAGAAATTCAGATCACATGTAAAGGCTTCAATGATACCAAAGTTAGGGTCCAGACACTTATAGATGAGGCTGCTACTGAAATTGAGTGCCTCAAAGTGATAGCAAAAATGCTGAATTTGATTTTCAAAAGTTTCTTTACAAATTAAAATCCAGCAGCATTGATACAATTTAATCCTCACAGCACTGCAAAGATGAGTCACATAGATATTAGTGACAGTAGCATTGAGAAACAGCTGGAAATGCTGAAACTGAACAAAGCTCCAGGTCCCAATGGAATCCCTATTGGATTACACACTGAATCTGCAGCTGAGTTGGTCTTGCTTTTAGCTATGATCTACTATAGATCCCTTGAAGAAGGAACTGTGCCCAGTTGGAAGAAAGCACATCTACAAGAAGGGGAGCAGAAGTGATCCACAAAACTACCATCCAGTATTTTTGCCCTCCACTTGTTGCAGCATCTAAGAACATATTCTGAGCCAAATATAACTAGAGTGAGGTATCTCAAACAGGGTGACATCTTCATACCAACCTGCATGGACTCCAAAAACTCTGATCACAGGAAACTCAATACACACTTTTCTCACACGAGGTCCTGAAAGCTTGTCATTTCTCAATTTCTGAAAAGCATTAGACTCAGTACCACATCTATGTTTGTTATCAAAAGTATGTTTATTTGGGGTGTGAAATGAAATTTGTTAATGAACTGAGGATCTTTTGGTAGGAGGATGCAGCACGTTACCTCGAATGGAGAATCATCGACAGATTTAGAAGTAAATTTGGTTGTGCTTCAGCAGGTTGTGAAGCGGCCCTCGCTTTTGATGTTGCATATTAATTAGATTAGAATATTATGAAATCTACATCTACATCTACATCCATACTCCGTAAGCCACCTGACGGTGTGTGGCAGAGGGTACCTTGAGTACCTCTATCGGTTCTCCCTTCTATACCAGTCTCGTATCGTTCGTGGAAAGAAGGATTGTCGGTATGCCTCTGTGTGGGCTCTAATCTGTCTGATTTTATCCTCATGGTCTCTTCACGAGATATACGTAGGAGGGAGCAATATACTGCTTGACTCCTCGGTGAAAGTATGTTCTCAAAACTTCACCAAAAGCCCATACCAAGCTACTGAGCATCTCTCCTGCAGAGTCTTCCACTGGAGTTTATCAATCATTTCTGTAACACTTTCACGATTACTAAATGATCCTGTAATGAAGCGCACTGCTCTCCGTTGGATCTTCTCTATCTTTTCTATCAACCCTATCTGGTACAGATCCCACACTGCTGAGCAGTATTCAAGCAGTGGGTGAACAAGCGTACTGTAACCTGCTTCCTTTGTTTTCGGATTGCATTTTCTTAGGATTCTTCCAACGAATCTCAGTCTGGCATCTGCTTTACCGACAATCAACTTTATGTGATCATTCTATTTTAAATCACTCCTAATGTGTACTCCCAAATAATTTATGGAGTTAACTGCTTCCAGTTGCTGACCTGCTATATTGTAGCTAAATGATAAGGGATCTTTCTTTCTGTGTATTTGTAGCACATTACACTTGTCTACATTGAGATTGAATTGCCATTCCCTGCACCATGCGTCAATTCGCTGCAGATCATCCTGCATTTCAGTACAATTTTCCATTGTTACAACCTCTTGACATACAACAGCATCATCTGCAAAAAGCCTCAGTGAACTTCCGATGTAATCCACAAGGTCATTTATGTATATTATGAATAGCAACGGTCCTACGACACTCCCCTGCGGCACACCTGAAATCACTCTTACTTCGGAAGATTTTTCTCCATTGAGAATGACATGCTGCGTTCTGTTATCTAGGAACTCTTCAATCCAATCACACAATTGGTCTGATAGTCCATATGCTCTTACTTTGTTCATTAAATGACTGTGGGGAACTGTATCGAATGCCTTGCGGAAGTCAAGAAACACGGCATCTACCTGGGAACCCATGTCTATGGCCCTCTGAGTCTCTTGGACGAATAGTGCGAGTTGGGTTTCACACGATCTTCTTTTTCGAAACCCATGCTGATTCCTACAGAGTAGATTTCTAGTCTCCAGAAAAGTCATTATACTCGAACATAATATGTGTTCCAAAATTCTACAACTGATCGACCTTAGAGATATAGATCTATAGTTCTGCACATCTGTTCAACGTCCCTTCTTGAAAACGGTGATGACCTGTGCCCTTTTTCAATCCTTTGGAACGCTAAGCTCTTCCTACGGTACACTGCTGCAAGAAGGGGGGCAAGTTCCCTCGCGTACTCTGTGTAAAATCGAACTGGTATCACATCAGGTCCAGCAGCCTTTCCTCTTTTGAGCGATTTTAATTGTTTCTCTATCCCTCTGTCGTCTATTTTGATATTTACCATTTTGTCATCTGTGCGACAATCTAGAGAAGGAACTACAGTGCAGTCTTCCTCTGTGAAACAGCCTTGGAAAAAGACATTTAGTATTTTGGCCTTTAGTTTGTCATCCTCTGTTTCAGTACCATTTTGGTCACAGAGTGTCTGGACATTTTGTTTTGATCCACCTACCACTTTGACATAAGACCAAAATTTCTTAGGATTTTCTGCCAAGTCAGTACATAGAACATTACTTTCGAATTCATTGAACGCCTCTCGCATAGCCCTCCTCACACTACATTTTGCTTTGCATAATTTTTGTTTGTCTGCAAGGCTTTGGCTATGTTTATGTTTGCTGTGAAGTTCCGTTTGCTTCCGCAGCAGTTTTCTAACTTGGTTGTTTTACCACGGCGGCTCTTTTCCATCTCTTACAATCTTGCTTGGCACATACTCATCCAACGCATATTGTATCATGGTTTTGAACTTTGTCCACTGATCCTCAACACTATCTGTACTTGAGAAAAAACTTTTGTGTTGAGCCGTCAGGTACTCTGAAATCTGCTTTTTATCACTTTTGCTGAACAGAAAAATCTTCCTACCTTTTTTAATATTTCTATTTACGGCTGATTCCCTGTTCTGCGTTAACTGTTTCAAATAGTTCAGGTCTGTTTGTCACCTGAAGGTCTAATACATTATTGCCACGAGTCAGTTCTCTCAGGGGAGTAGAATACTTTCATTTGTACAAACAATATTTACATGTACCAAGAAAAAGCAACATAATTTTTTATTGGTAGGCCTATTGTATACAATTGTTTCCCACAATGTTATAAGAGGAAATGAACAATATGTAACCTATCCAAAACAAATCCTTGTGTTTGTCCATGGAGAATAAATAGAATTCGAGTGCTTCTATCCACTGGTGGCAGTTTTTCATCTTCATATTCATTGTGCCTAGCAAAAGATTGAGATCAGAGTTAATATCAGCATCAGGATATGCCTTCACACTTCTTAAAGAAATTCTGAATCATTTATTGACAAGGACATAGCCAATTTGATTCCTAATATTTTTGTTGGTGTTTGAAGTCCATATGTAGAGATGATACGGAGGTAACTGCAAATGAGTGTCTGCTATTATGAACTCTTCCTCCTGCCATAGATGCACCAGCTGATCACATCAATCATTAATAGTCCCTAAAACAGAATTGCCTACTATATCAAGGCACCAGCTGTGGACTACCTCAACAGTGGATCTCTCACAGGCTTTTGATTGTGTAAATCATGAAATTCTGCTAGACAAGTTCAAGTATTGTGGCATGAGTGGGACAGTGCACAAATGGTTTAATTCGTACCTAACTGGAAGAGTGCAGAAAGTTGAAATAAGTAGTTCTCATAACATGCAAAGATCAGCACATTCTTCAAACTGGGGAACTATCAAGAATGGGGTTCCACAAGGGTCAGTCTTGGGTCCTTTGTTGTTCTTATTATACACTCCTGGAAATGGAAAAAAGAACACATTGACACCGGTGTGTCAGACCCACCATACTTTCTCCGGACACTGCGAGAGGGCTGTACAAGCAATGATCACACGCACAGCACAGCGGACACACCAGGAACCGCGGTGTTGGCCGTCGAATGGCGCTAGCTGCGCAGCATTTGTGCACCGCCGCCGTCAGTGTCAGCCAGTTTGCCGTGGCATACGGAGCTCCATCGCAGTCTTTAACACTGGTAGCATGCCACGACAGCGTGGACGTGAACCGTATGTGCAGTTGACGGACTTTGAGCGAGGGCGTATAGTTGGCATGCGGGAGGCCGGGTGGACGTACCGCCGAATTGCTCAACACGTGGGGCGTGAGGTCTCCACAGTACATCGATGTTGTCGCCAGTGGTCGGCGGAAGGTGCACGTGCCCGTCGACCTGGGACCGGACCGCAGCGACGCACGGATGCACGCCAAGACCGTAGGATCCTACGCAGTGCCGTAGGGGACCGCACCGCCACTTCCCAGCAAATTAGGGACACTGTTGCTCCTGGGGTATCAGCGAGGACCATTCGCAACCGTCTCCATGAAGCTGAGCTACGGTCCCGCACACCGTTAGGCCGTCTTCCACTCACGCCCCAACATCGTGCAGCCCGCCTCCAGTGGTGTCGCGACAGGCGTGAATGGAGGGACGAATGGAGACGTGTCGTCTTCAGCGATGAGAGTCGCTTCTGCCTTGGTGCCAATGATGGTCGTATGCGTGTTTGGTGCCGTGCAGGTGAGCGCCACAATCAGGACTGCATACGACCGAGGCACATAGGGCCAACACCCGGCATCATGGTGTGGGGAGCGATCTCCTACACTGGCCGTACACCACTGGTCCAACTGAGGCGCCAGGTGGAAATGGCATGGCAAGCTGTTCCACAGGACTACATCCAGCATCTCTACGATCGTCTCCATGGGAGAATAGCAGCCTGCATTGCTGCGAAAGGTGGATATACACTGTACTAGTGCCGACATTGTGCATGCTCTGTTGCCTGTGTCTATGTGCCTGTGGTTCTGTCAGTGTGATCATGTGATGTATCTGACCCCAGGAATGTGTCAATAAAGTTTCCCCTTCCTGGGACAATGAATTCACGGTGTTCTTATTTCAATTTCCAGGAGTGTATATTAATGACTTGCCATTCTATATTCATGAAGAGGCAAAGTTAGTTCTCTTTGCTGATGATACAAGTATAGTAATCACACCTGACAAACAAGAATTAACTGATGAAATTGTCAATACTGTCTTTCAGAAAATTACTAAGTGGTTCCTTGTAAACGGACTCTCACTGAATTTTGATGAGACACAGTACATACAGTTCCGTACAGGGAATGGTATGACGCCATTAATAAATATAGACCTTAATCAGAAGCATATAGCTAAGGTAGAATATTCCAAATTTTTAGGTGTGTCCATTGATGAGAGATTAAATTGGAAGAAACACATTGATGATCTGCTGAAACGTTTGAGTTCAGCTACTTATGCAATAAGGGTCATTGCAAATTTTGGTGATAAACATCTTAGTAAATTAGCTTACTATGCCTATTTTCACTCATTGCTTTCATATGGCATCATATTTTGGGGGAATTCATCACTGAGGAATAAAGTATTTATTGCACAAAAGCGTGTAATCAGAATAATAGCTGGAGTCCACCCAAGATCATCCTGCAGACATTTATTTAAGGATCTAGGGATATTCACAGTAGCTTCTCAGTATATATACTCTCTTATGAAATTTGTTATTAACAACCAAACCCAATTCAAAAGTAATAGCAGTGTGCATAACTACAATACTAGGAGAAAGGATGATCTTCACTATTCAAGATTAAATCTAACTTTGGCACAGAAAGGGGTGAATTATACTGGCACTAAAGTCTTTGGTCACTTACCAAATAGTATCAAAAGTCTGACAGATAACCAACAAGTATTTAAGAAGAAATTAAAAGAATTTCTGAATGACAACTCCTTCTACTCCATAGAGGAATTTTTAGATATAAATTAAGAAAAAAAAAGAAAAAAAATTAAGGAAAAAAAAAAGAAAAAAATATTTAAAAAATAAAAAAAATAAAATAAAAAATAAATAAAAACAAAAAACACAAAAAAATAAAGTTGTTATATTAACTTAAGTATGTTGTTAAATTAACCTAATTATGTCATGTATTAGAAAATTCGGCTCGTTCCACATCATTACAAAATATCGTATTCATGATCCATGGAACTAGTATTAATCTAATCTAATCTCTAATCTACCCATCACTATGGTAATCTCAGTTGATTTGTTAAAAGACATGACTGTCTTGACTTGTGTGCAAAAAGGTCTGATAAAGACATTGATGCATCACAAGTTGGGCCACATATCTGGATAACAACCAGCAGAATGGTTTTTGGATGGAACTGTACAAAAATTACTCTGTTGGATGCAGGTACAAATTTCTTGGCAGTTGCATTGATAACTGGACTTGCTTGAAATGGTGTGGATCATTGTTGCCTGTGTAATATACTTGGGCCTAGTATTGCAAGTATACTGCTACATGAGATATCTTCCAACAGTAGTACAAGTTGTTTGTTTAATGTTATTGTCCATATTATTTTTTTATTTCAAGATGGAAGTTTACATTACACTTTTTTCTTTCATTTCTTGAGTGATAGTATGTTTTGGCGTAATAATAGCAATAATAATAATAATATGATGATGATGATGACACATCATTCTTATTTTGCAGGGAAAACGTCCACTAAAGAAGAAATTCTTCAAAGCAATCATGTTAGAACAGAACAGTTTGCTGGAACTGATGCTACAAACAACATATAGAACAGATGCCTTTTACGGAAATGGTGGGTTTCTTTGTGTGTTGAACATCATATTGGCTTTGTTCTTACTCGTTATGATGTCAAGATGATTGATCATTCAGTTTAGTGTTCAACATAATGAGCCACACAGAATGAATTAGCACATAATGACCTGCAGCTACACAGAGAATATGGCACAACTGTTTAAATTTTACAAATAGTGCTTCTTGTTTAAGTAATCTTAACTCTACAGTAAGTACTGCTCTGATGAACACACACACACACACAATGAGTGCATTGTCATAGCACTACATCCAGCAGCCCCACTGGAGTATGGAGTTGCATCAGGTTAAGTGGGTGTGAGGAGCAAGGTGAGTGGGAAGGAGATGAGATAATAGAGATATGGCACAAGTGAGCTCTCCTGGTGAAAGTGGGGAAGGTTACATGTGGTACATGATGAAATAAGATGCATGGGTCAGTAGGGGCATGGGGGTGGGGGAGAGTGCAAGATAAAATAAAGGAGGAGGGTAGCTGTGGCAAGAGCAGTATGGTTATAGATTTATGAGTAAATTGATCAAATCAGAGAGAAGTAACTGAAAGAAGATGATATGATGGGAAGGATCCTATTCAGATGGTACAGGTTCTTAAGCAACCATTGAAGTCAAGCAGGTTGTGCTCATTTTTCCCACATACGTGATTCAATGTGGCAAATTTGTTACTGGGGAAGGGTGGAGGGAGTTGACCCCGTGATCCAGATGGCACAAGTTGTAGAACACTGAAGTTGAGTATGTTGTGCTCAGTATCGTATTCTGCTGCTGTGTGATCAACTCTGCTCTCTGGTAAAATTTGGCAGTGGCTATTCATTCTGGTGGACAGCTGTTTGAAGGTAATCCATTCATAAAAGGCTGTGCAGAAGTTATATTTGAACTGGTATGTGAAGTGAGCACTTTCACAGCTGGTCCTATGTCTGATGGGCTGGAGTATGCTTATGGCTGGACTGGAATTGAATGATACATAGGGCAGGTGCTACACCTGAATTTTCCACACTGATCCATGTGGCATGAGTATGTATGGCATAGGAATGTGCTAGGCTATTTTGTAGATCACACAGGCAGTGAGATACCCCTTTGGGACAGGTAGTAAGGATTTTGCGAAGTAAGTTCCTCATTTTAGGACATGATAGAGAGGTAGTCAATGTCCTTCTGGAGGATATGATGAGCTGTTGTAGTCCAGCTTGGTACTGATTTTGGGAGGTGCCCCTTTGTAACTGGTTAGTGGGGTGGCTGGAACATTAGGAGTATGTGTGGATATGGCACTTTCCCTGATATCAAACTACTGAAATAATAACAAAAGCAATCAATGTTTGACAATATAATGTAATTGGATAGATAAAGAAATATACTCAGAAGTGGCAGCAAAAGAAGACATAAAAAAAAGGTTTTACGTATGCAAGCTTTCAAAGCTAGTGACTCCTTCCGGCAGATGGTTGAAGGGAAAGGAATGGGCGTTCTGGGTGACTTTGCCAAACTCTACCCCTTTCCCTAAACCTCTCCAGTCCTTCTCCTTCATACCTCTTCCTTTCCCTTCAACCTTTCTGCCAGATTAAGGAACCTCTGGCTATGAAAGCTTGCATATATGAGCTGCTCAGGGGAACAAATTGGTAAGCGCCAAAATCACAATTTCGAGATACAGCGCATCTAAAGTTTCAATTGATCTGCAAATCTGAATAATTTTTTTTTTTTTTGATCAGTCCTTTTATTCTGTAGTGATTCTAACATCTATCTTCTACTATACAGACATAATTGAAACTCAGAACTGACTAAAACAAATGAAATATACAAAACTTATTACATTACCATACACCATTAACAACACATAATGATAGAACATTACATATTAAATTTTATAGTAAGTCTTCAACACTTTACTGAAACTGGAAAACCATTCATCACTCTCATTACTAATGTCTTTTTCATCTAAAACTGTTGGCTTTAGTGACAGGAAAAATCCATTGTGGACAGGAGGTATGTAATTTAGGAGCGACAGGACGTCAGCAACTTTCTTCTTTTCAATAAGCCTTGGCCCATTGTATTTAAGTCGAAGCGTAGGAACTGGTCCTTGCCTTGCACGTTTCTTGAATTTTATTTCATGCCAAATGTCATGACAAAATGTCTCACTGGTGAATAAAGATGATGGATATTCGGAAGTCACCTTCCACCTTCATACTTTCCTTAGGTTGACATCTCGACAATCAACTGTCTTCTTTCTGAAGACAAACCCTTCTTTAGAGTGTCGTATTTGATAGAAATCCTCTCTTTTCATATTATATACAAGCAATGGATTCTTCTTAGCTGAGTTCTTGATGATCTCACACCACTGATCTGGACTGTACACATCTTGTACTTGTCGGCAAACGTAATTTTTAATTGTACTTCAGGAACATAATGGTATGCACATGCACTTACCATTATGTTCGTGAAGCATACTAAAGACAGTGTACTCACAAAATAATGTACTTCTGAGTCATCTGAATCATTAGGAATGTATTCTGGATCCCTCACAAAGATATTAGTATCATTGGAAGTATATTCCTCGTCTTCTGCCATGTTCACTGTTGCCATAATCTCGGAGATGTTTTTACTTGCCGCCATTCTCTCTGTCACTTACCATTATGTTTCCGCAACAGACGGACAGTGGCACTTACCATTAAGCTCCTCCCTGACATCTGTTGAGTGAATTTGGAACTACTAGTAAGTTTACTGCATTGTGCATCACACAGGTGGTGTCATTAGCCATCTACCGCAAAATACACGGCAATGGCGCTTACCATTGTGTTCCCCCGAGCAGCTCATATAAAACCTGTTTTTATATGTTTGTTCTTTTGCTGCCACTTGGTGAGTAGATTTATTTATCTATCCAGTTACATTAAACTACTGAATATGATTCACATGCAGCAATAGTGACACACAATCAAAGGACTTGCACTCGAGAGACAAAAAATGTATTAAACTGTTATGTAGTATTTTAATCAGTTTGAAGATAAAGTTTTTCAAGAGATCTGCAACCATTGTACAACTCTGTTCTGATCATCAACATTTTTGATTAGTCAGTCACCATACATTACGCATTTTAGATCAGCTCCATCACCAGACCTAAAGTGAAAACAACAGCAAAGAGTGAAAATGTAACTTAATCCACATTGTGACACAATAGAAACAGCACAAGACTTTTTAGCATGTTTTCTGTTTGTTATATCTGACTTCAAAACTCATTAATTGCTGCTGTTTTTGCCACAGTCTAATGATGGGACTCACCAGAAATGCATAATGCATGAGGATTGATTAATAAACAATTTTTGTATTCCTAATAAAAAAGGTTACCAGTAGCATTGTAACTTATATTATTGCCTCTCAACATTGATATAATATAACTTGCATTTGAGATTTCTGTGCAATTTAATGAAAACTGTGCCACATATTTTTCCTACTTTAGATGCTAATTATTATAAATTTCGTATCATTTCTTATTTCATATCTTGGTTTCTTTTTTAAAAATGGACCAGATTGCTTGTGCTCAATTCATGGATAAGTGAGTGTTTACCAAGCCTACTGCAACACAAATGAGATGCCCTACATCTCATGTGGCAGCTTGAGAAGCTACCAGAAGCTCTAGTTCAGCAAAGCCATCTTTGATGGCTGGGAGAGTGTTTTGCTAATAAAGTCCTTCACCACACTGATGTGAACTAATATCTTAGCCAGAGGATTAAACAGCAGTCAATCAACAACACATGATCTATGAAGCATAGTATCACAGTTCTTAACTTCACTTTATCCTTTACAAAATGATCATGGGAAAGCCAGTGACTATGCGTATAAGGTTCTCTCTCATAAACAAAATGAGTTTCTAATATCAGTAATTCCTCTGGTGAGTCACCCCTTCGAGTGAAGGGGTGACTCTGTCTCTGGCATGTTCACAAAACTGTGGTGGTTTTATCAAACCCACACGTAAATGTTGTGCTGATTAATGTTCCCACATGCGTGGAAGTTTTCTTCATCAGAAAAACCAACATTTCCGTGGAAAATTTGTGGTGAACCTGCAAGTCATTTTCCTTCAATACTTTGACAATTTGAAATCTGTATGCATGCAAGAAAATCTGTTTAAGCAACACCGTGTGTACTATTTGCTGGTAGATGTTTTGCTCTTGTGGTTCTTGGTGAAATGACTTTGATGGACTTCTTTGGAACTTGTCTCTTATCTCCATTATCATTTCTTCAGATGTGCATTTTCTGCCAGAACCTGACTGCCTGTTTACATTATTTGTGTCTAGGAACTTGTCATAACAAGCCTTAATCTTCTTAGTGTCACATGGCTTCCTTTCAATTTACAGTGAAAATTTCTTAGTGTCAGATGGCTTCGTTTCAATTTACAGTGAAAATTTCTTTGGACAGCAATGACTGATTGCATTTCTTCTCACCATACCAGACATTTGGCTCTCTTGTGAGGTGTAATCATTTATGGTAATTATTCAGCACCTAAAAAAAAAGAAAAGTAAGGCAAAAGGAATAGTTCAGAAAAAAAGTTACAGAAAACTTTTTGAGTTGCTTTGCATGATACTACAAACCAAAGTACCTGTGTTTCATAGTTCATTTTCTTTCTTTTTTTTAATTGCATTTGGAAATCAGGGAGTTTCATGTGGACCATTATGCTAATGATCTGCCCACAGTGGACAATAAAGAGATACTTAACTTTGCAGATGACAACAATTGTTAACTGGGGACCCAATGATAATGATCTGATTTCTACCTTGACTAGAAGCATTACTTCCAAAATAATTGCCTTAGTAAAACAGGTCTAATAGACTTTTAATTACACCACAAACCTGATGGAGTGCAATGGAATGTTGTGTCTGATGATGACACAGAAATAAAATTGAATGATAAAACTGCCTTCCTTGTGGTAATGTTAGACAGGTGTCTCTCCTGTGAACATCACAACCGTTCCTTTGTGCCAAAAATTAATTACATCAATTTAAGCAATGAGACCATCATCACAAGCAAGTTCTGAACTGTAAGCAAGTCAGTAATTCATCCTTCAAAGCATGCAATAAGGATTCTGTGCAAGCTTAGTTACAATGACTAACACTGCCATCACTAAGTGCTTACAAAATTATTCAACTAAAAATACTTCCTAACTCCTTGGGATCAAATTTTATAACAAACTTCCAAAAAAATTTAAAAGCTCATGTGGAAGTTGCTTTGAAATGGCTCTTTAGGAGTTTCTTGCCAATAAATGTTTTTATAGTATTAATGATTTCATTTCAGAGTAGTAAAATACTTCCATTTGTACCAGTAGTATTTATAGTACCAGTTATCATGGTCTTTAGAGTTTTTTATTGTTTGTAATTGTCCCATAAATGAAAGGAATCATAAAATATGTCCACAATCAAAATGAATACTGTATTTCTTTATGGAGAATAAATAAATAAATATATTCATGGACAACTGTATTAGAGGAACTTAACCAATATATGATTTTGTTCATATGTGTAGTTCAGCAACTAAAGAATATTTCAACAAAGATAAGTCATTCAAAAGCTGCACTTGTTTTAGTGAGCCAAATAAATATGTTCTTGTGCAGCTGGCAACAACATTTTTATCTTTTTTGACTTATCTAGTAGGTAGGCAGCACCAAATTTCACCCTAATAATGCCTGCCACATATCTTGACATGGTTTCAACCACACAGCAATAGCACTGAAGAGCCATCTTGACTTCTGATGTGCAGCTGCCATCCACAAGTCAAACATTGATTGGAAATGGATTCAAGGACTGCATATTTCGTTCAGTGGTGCCCCATATGTGTTCAAAAGCATGAAGTTAGGTGATTTGGGGAGCAGACAAGCACCCTCACATCTGTCAAAGATTTCTAAAACCATTCTGACACAACTCAGAATTGATGGTCTTGCTCAAGCAGCAGGTTTTCTTTGGAATGATTTTGGCAAAAAAAAACAGATGTGGATGATCTGAACACAGGTTCCCATACTATCTGTCTGTGAGATATGATGCTGGATGTGTCAAGAGCTCCATTTCATTGTGTGGAAATATCCTCCATATGAGAATACCTCCACCAACTACCTGTATGATGCTCATCTCAAGTGTAAATCAAAATGAATAACACCAGTTTCTCTAGGTAGAACACAAGCACCCATTTACAAAATCTTGCTTGCTGTTGTGGTCTTCAGTCCAAAGACTGGTCTGATACACCTCTCCATGCTACTCTAACCTGTGCAAGCTTCTCCATCTCTGAGTAACTACTACATCCTACATCCTTCTGAATCTGATTACTGTATTCATCTCTCGGTCCCCCGCCGGCTGCGGTGGCCAAGCGGTTCTAGGCGCTCCAGTCTGGAACCGCGCGACTGCTGTAGTTGCAGGTTCGAATCCTGCCTCGGGCATGGATGTGTGTGATGTCCTTAGATTAATTAGGTTTAAGTAGTTCTAAGTTCTAGGGGACTGATGACATCAGAAGTTAAGTCCCATAGTGCTCAGAGCCATTTCTTGGTCCCCCTCTTTGATTTTTACCCTCCACACTTCCTCCAGTACTAAACTGGTGATCCGTCGATCTCTCAGAATGTGTCCTATGAACCAATCCCTTCTTTTGGTCAAGTTATACCACAAATTTCTTGTCTCACCAGTTCTATTCAATACTTTCTCATTAGTTATGTGGTCTACCCATCTGATCTTCAACAGTATTCTGTAGCACCACATTTCAAAAGCTTCTATTCTCTTTTGTCTAAACTGTTTATCATCCATGTTTCATTTCCATACATTGCTATACTGCAGACAAATACTTTCAGAAATTACTTTGTAATATTTATATCTATTTTTGATGTTAACAAATTTCTCTTCTTCAGAAAAGCTTTTCTTGTCATTGCCAGTATACATTTTGTACTTCGGCCGTCATCAGTTACTTTGTGCTCAAACAGCAAAATTCATCTACTGCTTTAAGTGTTTCCCTTAGCATCACCTGGTTTAATTAGACTATATTCCATTATCCTTGATTCACTTTTGTTGATGTTCATCTTATATCCACCTTCCAGGGTACTGTCCATACAATTCAACTGCAGTTCCAAGTCCTTTACTGTCTCTGACAATTATAATGTCATCGGCAAACCTGAAAGTTTTTATTTCTTTTCCCTGAACTTTAATTTCTACTCCAAATTTTTCTTTGGTTTCCTTTACTGCTTGTTCAATGTACAGATTGAATAACATCAGGGATAGGCTACAAACCTCTCTCACTCCCTTCTCAATGACTGTTTCCCTTTCATGCCCCTCAGCTCTTATAACTGCCATCTTGTTTCTGTAAAAATTGTAAATAGCCTTTAGCTCCATGTATTTTAGTCCTGCTGTCTTCAGAATTTCAAATTCCAGTCAACTTTGTCAAAAGCTTTCTCTGAGCTATAATGTAGGTTTGCCTTTTCTTAACCTGTCTTCTAAGATGAGTCATAGGGTCAGCATTGCTTTACGTGTTCCTACATTTCTCCAGAATACAAACTAATCTTCCTGAAGGTCAGTTTTTATTAGATTAGATTAGATTAGATTTACTTTCATTCCAATTGATCCGTAGTGAAGAGGTCCTCCAGGATATAGAATATGTCAGAAAAACAATACATGACACATATTTGCAACTCAAACAAATAAGCTAATGTATCATTCCACAGGTCCCAGGTGGCATGGTCGTCACTTTTTAATGAACGCTATATGAAATAATCATTTTACAAATACTAATCCACTGAGTTTAAAATAAAAAAGTTTTTATTTATTTATGAGGTAATAAACGTATAATACAACTACTAAATACTTATTTACAATGAACACATTACTGCACTGAACTGGTGCAGAAGTTAGATTGTACTTACACACACACACACACACACACACACACACACACACACACTTATTTACGAAGGAGTTGACCACCAATAAATCCTTTAGGCTTCTCTTAAACTGAATTTCATTGGTTGTTAAGCTTTTTATGGCTGCTGGCAAGTTATTGAAAATGTGTGTTCCTGAATAATGCTCACCTTTTTGTACAAGACTAAGTGACTTTAAATCCTTGTGAAGATTATTCTTATTTCTAGTATTGATTCTGTGAATTGAGCTGTTGGTTTGAAAAAGTAATATATTTTTAATGATAAATTGCATTAAGGAATAAATATATTGGGAAGCAGTAGTTAGTATCCCTAGTTCCCTAAAAAGGCTTCTGCAGGATGTTCTTGAGTTCACACCACATATAACTCTTACTGCACGTTATCAGTCTCTTCGTTCTTTTGTATAGAATTCATTTTAGTCTTTTGCAACCACGACTTATTAGACCAATAGTTCAATAATTTTCACACCTGTCAGCACCCGTTCTCTTTGGAATTTGGATTATTACATACTTCTTGAAGTCACAGGGTATTTCAACTGTCTCATAAATCTTGCATACCAGATGTATGAATTCTGCCATGGCTGTCTCTCCCTAGGCTATCAGTAGTTCTGACAGAATATTGTCTACTCCTGGGGCCTTTTTTTGACTTAAATATTTCAAAGCTCTCAAATTCTTTTCACAGTATCATATCGTTCCCCATCTCATCTTCTTCTACATCCGCTTCCCTTTCTATAATATAGCCTTCAAGCTTATCTCCCTAGCAGAGATGCTCTATATACTCCTTCCACCTTTCAGCTTTCACTTCTTTGCTTAGGACTGGTTTCCTATCTGAGCTCTTGATATTCATAAAGCTGCTTCTCTTTTCACCAAAGGCCTCTTTAATTTTCTTGTAGATGGTATCTATCTTTCCTCTAATGAAACATGCTTCTAAATTCTTGCCTAAGAAATTGAAATTGTACTTTTCATGTCACATCTGAGATATACTAGGACGTTCAGAACACTGTGAACTTAACATCATAGCAAAAATGAAGTGTATAAAAAGAAAAAGCACCAGTACATCTACTCAAGCAACTTCATGTTATTGGGAAATGTTTCCAGAGCAGGAGAAAACTTGTTCGATCATCTAGTACAATTATCTGTCACCTCTCCTGACACTAATCAGTTTTTCTTTTTTTTTCAGAGAGCTGCATACATTCATCTATTACTGATTTCCCAGCAACAAATCTAACCAGAGAACAACTGCTATCAGGATTTATAGTTCTGTACTTCCTTGGTGCAGTTTATGGGTTCCTACTTGCTGCCTTGGTCTGTGAGATCTACTTTCTCCCCTGTGTTGATGTCATATGCGAAGGTGAGATTGAGAGATAACCATACCAACTGCATATTGAATGTAATGTTTGAATCTTAGCACCTAACTCATTGTTACTTTCTTGACTTTTGTTTCGCCTCCATATTCCTGTGTTTGGAGTGGATTTTTTATCCTTGAACCACTGTCTATCTTTTCCACGTTTCCTCTCTCATATTTACCCTGCTCGGGAAGCAGGAACTGATGTAATTTCTAATTTGTGTTTCTCCTTAAATAATTCAGACTACTGAATAAGGAAATGGTAATTTCATATAAGTGAGGGAAAGTACTCTTAACATTGCACAGTTTTAATAATGAGTGACATGATTCCGCTGGATGTCTAAATGTTTCTAATGATGTTTTCTGTAATTTCAATATGCACAATATGTTAGTTAAGTTTCCCCAAAAGTAATTTATTTTGTTACATCAGACAAACTAATTATAGCATGCTATTTCCCACATGTCCATGCCAGTAGTAGTGGCTAATATTTGCATTGTACATTTCAGATGTCCAAAAAAGGCAGTAACAATGTCCTTAGTAGTCATTCTTATAGTACATTAGAATATTTCCACACAAGGATGTAAATTCCAATGAGTACTAATGTTCACAGTGTTTTTAACTTTTTGAGTCTATAGATTGGTGATACTGATGTGTGAAATCTGTAGTTATGTAAATGTTTAGAATGAAGCTATAGATAAAAACAGCATCTGAGTAGTGTAAGAGGAGAGCAGGTAGCTTTTTTGCAAAGTAGCTGCTTCCCTCCCAATATACACATTCAAAGAAATAGTGCCAATAACTGTCAGAGTGAACAGATTAGCATTAGTCATAATTTGTTCTAAACACACTTTTCAGAAGCTGCCTGCAACAGGTATCAATATATAATGTTTCACTTTTTGCCACTGTTGCTGCTAGTGCTGAACCTGACACCAGATGTGGCAGGCGCAACATTCATGGCGTTTGCAACATCAGCCCCCGAATTGGCCATGACTGCTATTGGAGTATTTATCACAGAAAGTGACATAGGTTTGGGTGCTGTAGTGGGATCATCAGTCTTCAATATTCTGGGCATAGCAGCATTCACTGGCCTTGCTGCCAGAGAGGTAAGAAACACTGCTCAGTAAAATGTTAGTGTACGATGGATTTACCACTATGACATGCACTTCTTTGCTCAATTACATATCTGGTGCTTAAGAGCAAATAGAATAAAAATTATACATGGCAAGAACCTCATTCATTCACTATAAAACAAAATACTGCTGTTAGGTTGAATATAATGGGGATGTGTGTAAATTTGACATTGCCAATAAATTGCGCAAAACTTCAGTTGACACCAAGTAACAGCACACTTTCTAATTGTTTTAAGCTGTCAATTTTTTTACAGAGAAAAATCTGGTGCTATCATTAGCTTTAAGTTCTAAGACCATATGTAAACCAGAAATCTTTTGGAGCAAATGGTATAGTAATATGTTTTGCATAGTTATTAAAAAATATTTAAAGATCCCTTATGATATATTGTCTGATGTGACTTTCAATGACCAATGGATACTCTAAAATAAATGCATATCTGTTGTTTGGTAAACCTTAAACAAAAAGTTTGAACTTAAGTAGACTCATCACTGGAGCTCCAGAGAGGGGATGTTTGTATGTCATTGGCAGCGGTGTAAGCATTCATGGCACCACCTTCATACCACAGTGCTGGCTGTAGGAAATGCAGCAGCTTGACTGGGGATGTGCATATTTTAAAGAGTGGCTGGTTGGATGGCAGTCAATATCACAAAGGGGAAGGAAGAGGGGTTTTTAGTGGATGAAATATGAATGACTTGCTGACAGCCACAAACACACACACAAAAGCACAACAGACTCTCTCTCTCTCTCTCTCTCTCTCTCTCTCTCTCTCTCTCTCTCTCTCTCTCTCTCTCCACAACTAGATTCTGGATCTTGCAGGAAGTATTTCCACATATATCATATATTTTTAGAAATTTTGTCTACTGTAGGTTGGCCAGACATTCTGCCTGCTTATAATTTTACAGAATCTTTCATTTATAAGACAAGATTATGCGTGACCCACAGACTGTCAGTCTAAATAAACATAATCATAATATTTTATGTGTTGATCGAACAATCCACTGTCTTCCATTAGCTACCCTTAATAACAGCAGATTATGTACACCAGCACAGTTAGCTTCTTACCAAACTGTAAAAGAGACATTTCTCACATATTGTTCTGAACACTGCAAGAACTTCACATAAATTCGATGATGGAGTGGGTTTTTCACATTCTTACCAAACATCTTACTTCATTCTTTAATAAGGTGAAGCTGTCATCAACCAAAAGGTAGAGTTTGAAAACCAAAGTGGTTTATTAGACATAGTTGTATTGGAGGTGGTACACACTGTTTTCCTCTTACCTCTGAAGAGACTTACCCAGCCAGTTATGAGTGGACCTACAGCTTAGCACAGACTCCAAACCACAGTAAAACCTAGCATGTCCCACATTAACAAACATTACCAGAGGTGAAGAAAATGATAAGTCATAGATGAAAATCCTTGGACTATTGGGGATGGAACCTGTGACCTTTGGATTGATAGCCTAGCAGTTCACCACTGAGCCACTGAAATGCACTTTTCAACAATGGATGCCAGTAATCAAATAAAGTGGTACATATGTGATAACTGTCCACTGAGAATGTACGGAAAGGGTAATATATTAAATTCATTCATGCTAAGATAGTGAAATGATAATGGGAATGACCTGTCATGATAAGATCAAAAGACAAATAAATCAAAACTAGTTCTCCTTGAAAGAAAAAGGAGACAAACTGAAATACCACTGTTTGAAAATTCCTAGTTACATGAAAAGCAGACTTTTAGAATTGCTGCCAATGGACGTAGATATGGATGCATATGAGCACATGTGGATATAACAGCAGGATAATAATAAACACTGTCATGGAGGGGACATGCAAAGCATGACACTGGCAGAGCTACTGGCTCAGGTGTTTCCCTGTCAGCAGTGATACACCTGGACCAATAGTTCTTACACTGATTTAACTGTCTCAGACCTGGCCTTTCAACCTGTGCCATGTTCTGTTTCTGCATGCTACCAACAGTCACTCATGCTGGTCATTTTTGTATTTATCTCTGAGCTTGCCTCTACACAGTGTTGGAACACTCTGCTCCCCTGTAGATTGATCCACATACTGAGGATATAAAAGTGGTAGTGAACAATGTTCTCATGCATGTGATGCTTTCCATGTCATAGTATTAAATTGTGGCCATCATAGACCCAGCATATTTGTAATGGTGGCAGGAGCAATTGCACTTCCAGGAGCAGCAACAAAAGCTTCAGTGGTGGCACATGCAAGAACTGCTCAAACAGAATGTGGAACTGCTCTGTGCTCTCACTGTCCTGATAGCAGGCCAGGCACCAGCAGAGAAGCTTTCTCCTCTGCCATCCCTGATACCATTCATAGGCTTTGACAAGTCTGTGGAAAGATGGGAGAATTACCTGCACTGGTTCTTGCTACACTGTCAGGTAATGTGTACCGTCAGTCCGGTTGATAACACTGCCTTGTTATTGCCCAACAGTGCAGAATTGTGTGGAATTTGAAAACCTTTAAGGATTCTGAGAAATTTAAATTTGATAAACTTTGTCAGCTGCTCATACAGTATTTTGATCATCAAACCTCTGTGGTAGTACTGCAGTTACTGTTCAACCAGCACCAGAAGCACTCCAGGGAGTTATATGTGGCATGGATCACTAACATGCGAGGTCTCTTGTGCAAGTGTCAATTTGAGTGTCCTCAACAGGTGACTTCATATGTGGCCTCACTAATTAGAGATGTGATTGTTCAGTTAACACCCGACCCAAATGTTCAAACTAGGGCATTTTTATGGTCCGATCATTCTTTAGTTGAAGTTGCTAAAATTGTGAAATCACATGAACTGCAATGGATGTACATGCCAACAACTGGCAGGTGGCAAATTTAGACCTGCATGGTAAGTGGCCTCTCATGACCTGTGGGGTGAGGGATGAACAGAGTGATTTTGCCTTCCATAAGCCACTATGTGCTGGCACCTCTGATGATTTGAACACAGTGACACCAACAGCACTCCATCTTCACGCGCATTGGGCTCAGCTGGTAAGTGTCAGTTGAAGTGTCCTAATTCCCACTCACAACATTTTTTGGGTTCTCTGTGTCACTCTCCTTCCTCTTCTGTTTGCAGACAATGGGGTAGCTGGCTGTCCTACCTCATTTGTCATTTGTTGTGTGTACAACAGGATTGCTACACATGGAAGACACATGTAGGATGTGCTGCAAAATAGGCCATTTGGCAACAGTTTGTGACAGTCAGCAAGCTGCAGGCCATTTTCTGGAGGGATCAATGTGTTCTTTGGGCTTGGAGGTTGTCTCTGACACCTCACAAGTATTGTCCTAGCATATTTGCATTTGTTGGTTGTGAATGTATGACCAGTCAAGTTTCAGGTAGACGTAGGAATGATAGTCTGCCTAATTAACTTAGATACTATGGGCTCTCGGGCTGCCCTG
The DNA here is from genome assembly GCF_023864345.2 of Schistocerca serialis cubense. Lineage (NCBI taxonomy): Eukaryota > Metazoa > Arthropoda > Insecta > Orthoptera > Acrididae > Schistocerca > Schistocerca serialis. Next base: position 106,708,420 of record NC_064641.1, read on the forward strand.
TGTTGCAAGGGCCACTATGTCAAGTTGTGTCTTATAGTAAACACTGTATTACTTTGAGGGAGCAATTCTCTATCTCTATACATTATAAGAAAACATGGAACATCAGCTTGCATTGATAGTAGTGAACTCACTGTTATGCAAAATAGTTATGCAAAATAGTTTCATCTGCTTGACAAGGTCAAGGCCACATTGTAGCATTAGCAGGACCTCGATGTCATTTCACCTATTTCATCAAGTCAGCAGCAGCCCACCCCTTTGATGATGACTCAGAAACCAGAAGGTAGTGCACACTTTTGCCATCATCGTAACCAGCTTCACCAACAGTGCATCAGGTCTATGTGGTCTACTGACTGTCAGTGGGATTTTCAGTCCCTCAAGTAGTGTTTGTGGTCTACTTTCTGTTTAGCTTCCTTTATGCCAGTTATGCCCGGTAACCCATTAACCCTGGATACTGATGTGCCCCAGAATGGTATTGGTGCAGTTACATTCTGTAATAACGCAGATGGCACTGAGCACACCATCCTTTACATACAGAAGATGCTTTCCACATCACAACATAACTATTTGCAGGTGGGACAGGAGGCACTGACAACCATTTTCAGTGATAAAATATTTCCCATTTTCTAATCTGGAGCAAAGTTCATGTTGATCACTGACTACAAGTTGGTTTCTATTCAGACTTCTCTCCAAGCTAGCAGATTGTACTGTTCACTGATAGCAGAGGTTGGCCCTCTTTCTCAGTAATTATGGTTGTGACATTTGTTACAGGTCCACCACACAGCATGCAAATGTAGAAGCTCTGTCACTGTTGGTGGCTGGTACTGATCTAGAGTTCTATCAACGGGAGGTTCTAGTTTTTGTTTTGGATGATGCTTCACAGCAGATGTAGTTGTATTTTCATTTGATAGTGTGAGAGGTCAAAAACGCTGATTCATTTTTCTGGAAAATCATTTCAGCAGTCCAGACAGGATGGCCCGAGCGTGCCCTTTCGAGAGCATCCTCAGTGTGGCATATATTATCTCTGCTGTGATCATCTCAGTGTCTTCCAGGGTGTCCTCATGCTTGCCACAGAGGTGCAAACTCATCAACTGGTCATCTCTGTGTTATTGCATCCTCAAATGTTACAGCTGCTGCATGCATTGCATTTGTGTGTGCCTAGCACAAAGGATTTGTCACGGTATCATGCCTACAAGCTGGCAATCAATCAGAATACTGAACACACGTGCAGGCGTATATGGCCTGCACACAGAATGAGGCTGCACCATCACCTCCGTTTTTTTCCTTGGCCAGTTCTGGAGCACCCTCGGCACAGGGGGCACGTCAACTTTGCGGGCTGCTTTTTGAGTGGCCTGGGTAGCTGGTGGCAGATGTGTTGTCAGATTTCCCACAAGTCACCAAACTGCCTTCCACAATACTGACAGCCACTACTTGCACACTTTCAGTTATTTTTGCTATCGAGTACTCTCTTCAGATCCTCATCTCCAAACACATCAGCAATTCATGTCATGAGAGTTTGAAGATTTTTGCATCTGCATTGATGTCCAGCTGTTGGGTGCAGTGGTGGGCCACAATGGTTTGCATTTGTTTGTAGTGGACATCAGTCAGGAGCAGCTGACCCATTATTCCAATCAGTTGTCCCCACAATCTGTGGGATCCCCACTGCCACTACCTCCGAGCCAGCTGGGCGATGGGATCAGTTGCAGCATCAGCCCAGTGGGCGGCTCACAATTGTTGCAGCATAGGACCACAAATTACCACCTCCGCAGCTTCCACTGACCTACCTCTGACTGCAGACTGGGGTATTTATGGGGGTAGCACCTGTGACAGCTGGTGTGGAGCCAACTGAATTTGACCCAGTGTCTCGCTGCCCCCATTTGCCACTCGAGTCCTCAGTCCCACTGATGCTGGCAGACTGACCGTCTCCCTAGTGGATGAAATCTTACACCCCTCAGGTGAAGCTAGCTGCATCTGTGTCATCTCCTGCAGTGGTCAATCCATTGCCGGGGAATCTTGCACCCTCACTGGTTTTGCGACAAAGGTGGCAGAGGCCAGACCATTTTTGACTCTGTGGCATTTTCAGGTGGGAGAGATTTAGTATCCCTGCCAGTGGATACCGATATGGATGCAGACAAGCTGGTGTCGATACTGCAGCACAATAGTATGGAATGCTGTCATGGGGGGCACGCATGAAGTGTGGAATGGACAGAGCCACTGACTCAGGTGTTTACCTATCACAGGTAATAGTTCTGGCCTGGCAGTTCCTGTGTTGATTTCAACTACCTAAAACCTGGCATTTTGCTCACACCGTGCTCTGTTTATGGGTGCTAGTGTCAGTCGTTCACACTGTTTGAGTTTATTCATGCCCTCAGTTGTCTCTATGTGGCACACAGACTCTCATTTTTCCCAAGGATTCACTCACACTTCAAGGTTTGTTCCGTCTTCCGGGATTTGGCAGCCAGTCTTTACTGTCGAGCCACTGTCAGTGCGTACATCTAGATTTGTGCTGGCAGTGGCAGTTTGCGGCATTGTCACACTTGGTGTTGATCTAAAGGAACTGTATAAGAAAGCAAGATAGAGAGAGGAAACTGTAAAATGCTTCAATGGAGTAATGCTCTTTAGCTGAGGTCTGAATAATGCCGGATGGAGAGTAAAATAATAAATTCATGGTGCAAATAGTGACTGATGAAGGGTAAAATAGTAAATAGAAAAAAAGGTGAAAGCTGTATAATAGTGTTTGCTTAATATTGTAAGAAATGTACTTCAAAGGTAACTTTTAAAAAATCTCTCACCTGACATCAAGATTTGTTGAGGCACCCTGTAAATAAGCACACCAGACAGAAAACTTATTGCCCCAGCAGTCACAACACCAAATACTGTGTCGTGCAGCCCTTCCCTCTGGCCTTGTCTCTGGGCTCATTGTAGCTAGAAAGAGGCATGCCATATTCAATGGGTGCCACTTACTGACAATCAGATCAAGTAGAGCTACTGAACTGTGGGGATGTCGATTGCTTTGTTTCACTTGCCATTTCAAATAGTCTGATACATCTTCATGGGATAAGACCAGTGAGGTGGGAAAAGGGGACAGTGCATCTGAATGTTTGTTGAACAGAAATGTTTGTGTACAGCTCAGTAAACCCAGTTGTCATCATCCTGGAAGATGAGAGTGTCCACCGTCTGTTAATTGTCAAAGTGTGGAAGAAAGGGCAACTCTCCATCATCTAAAGAACATCCTCATTCACATTCACAGTATCCAGAATGAGTCAGCAAAAGTTATCGTATGGTATAACACCCCAAAAAGGCCACAGAACAGCATCTGGCATAAGTTACTCCCAGCACACAATGTAGGTTAAACACCTTACTGGACCATCTGTGCACTCAGTGCATTGCCTCATTTGACAAGAGGAAAAATCATGACTCGGTGGACCACACATGTGGCTCCAGTCAGCTACTGTCCAGTTTCCAAAGTTGTGCAGCTTACTTAAAGCTGTTGTAAGCAATGCCCTTTTTTCTGACCCCAAATATTTGTTGCTTGCCATTTCCTTCGCAATGTTGGCTCAGAAACTGGTTGTCACAGACCTGCATTCACTGACAGCAGTAATTCATTCCAGGTTCAAATTTGAATGTCGTTGTCAAGGCACGGCAGTCGTCACCAGTCACTGTCGGTAAGTACCTTTCTGTGACAACTGTTCTTACACTGTGTTATGTGGCAGCGAGTGATAAACCTTGTAGTCACATTGGACAGTCCGCAGTAATATGCCAGCTTCATTCACTGTGTGGTCACGGATGGACTCAAACACCCTTCTTCCCATCATTCCGTCACACCTCTACGTCAGCCTGTATCACCACACTTACTCCAGCTGGCACAAACACTGGCACATCTTTCATCAGCAGTGGAGGGTCGTGTGACAGTACAGAGCCAGCTGTACAGTGTCTACAGTACTGCGAAGTGATCAGTGTGCTTTTTTAATGTGGTGATTAATGTTTTCTCCAAATACCCTATGCAATTAAAAATTAACCAAAAGTGCTCAGACACTGGTATATATCCTAATGACATCCAAGAATCTCCAATAAAGTGGTTCAAAACAATTATAGTCAACCTGAGGTTCTCTTCTGATATAAAGGATATCGCTCAATGGAAAACAACTTCGTGAGTTATTACAAACACTACACAGAGTGACTATCAACGATACAGTACATAAATTGATTGTGCAAACATACTGTTCAATATCTTTTTTCTATAATTTGGAAGTAGATTTTGATGAGATAAACTTGACCTTTCTTCAGTGTCGTACAGACATAATTTTGCAGAATACCTGTGACATGCAATTGATAAGATCAAGCAAGCAGTCACCTGTGTTACTGATCTTTGTATGTTTTCAATGACCTGTTAATTCAACCTGACAGTTGATCAGTCATAGAGGTCAGATAATACAAGTATTAAATGTAGAAAATCTTGGAAGGTATGTATTATGAAAATGATAACTGATCTTGTAATTCTCTCTCTTAACATGCACGTACAACTAATATGTGGATGTCTCTCTTGCAGGCAAATGGAATGTTTCCTCTATACTAATGAATCAAAGTATGTCACCTGCACTACTCACAATTGCATCTACATGATAATTTGATTTCTTATCACACTGTTGTCACTCACGACAGGTGTCTCTCCTTTGAGTTGTCAGTTGCAGTTTCCCTGATGTTTCGGTACATGTTTGCGATTTCATTCCTTCAACATGTAGTGATTATTAGGGTTTCCATGAACAGTTTGGAGTGTAACCTCAACTAAGGGAAAGAAGATGGTACCTGGCACATAGCAAGGAATGATCCTCACACTAATGCAAATATCGCATTACTCTTTGAGTGTTATCACAATTCTTAGATGAAGTGTCCAGTTAAACATATAAATACAGAGCTTTAGAAGCTGTTCAAAAAAGTGAGCGATTACACTTGGGTTTGATTAATGTGTTATCCCTCACATGGTCACACCACATGTGGTATACTCCACATCTGAATGTCTTTAGGAAGAGGTTACTTGCATGGCTAATTTTCAGATGCATTCATATAACAGCAGCACTGTCTGTCCAATACCTGTGATTCCCAGTATTTTCGTTAGTTTTTTTTTAAGGTAGTTTTTTCTGAACAGCTGAGTTATACAGACACAGTTACAACAATCAGAGGAGAAACAAAAAAACCGCCTTGGGGAGCAAATACTGAAATAAAACTGAGTAAATTAGCACCAGTGATTATTTGTTGTTGATATACTCTACAGAAGCGGCCTACAGTGGCTGTTTCTGTCCATTAATGAACAACTTGGCTCAGTCCACAGTCATGAAGACTTACTGTAATGATGGGATTTATGAAAAACATATCTGAATGAATGAATCACGTATTTCTTGAGGATACCAACACTGATAGAAAATTTCTGTTTGTTTCCCATTAAAAACGATTTTTTAAGTGAAATTTTAAATGATCATTCTGTAAAGCAGGTCCTAATTAGTCTTCTGCAATATTCAATTTATGAACTTGTATAAGTATCCACATCAAAAGACGAATGATAACCAACACTCCACAGCAACCGAATATACAGCATATTTTGATCTATCTTCACTATAACATTACAGTTCACGAGAGAAACAGTCCACTTATAACCATATGTTGTATTGATGTCCACATTGTACCCTTTGCTGGTAACCAGTGGCACCGAACAATGTCCCCTTTGGGATGTTCACATTACTATCACTTTCATTACGCCAAATATACCAGTACTGTGAAGTGTAATATTAAACATACTGTCAGCATTTTTGGATGCCTGAATACATTGCTACTAATTCTGTATGTGTATTCTTGAATTACCAAATTATGGGCAAGATGTCTATAACTATTCATTAGCACATTTTTCACATGGTGAATCACAAGTTTTTTGACTAGGGCATTGTATAATAAGAAGTAAAAACAGATGTGTTGTGTTTACAACTGATGGCAGGACAGAAACCAATAAGTTACACACTTTTCAATTAAATACACTGCCTGACATAGTAAGTGAAGCTCTCAGAACAGGAGGAGGAGGAAAGAAAAAGAAGCTTCTGGTGTTGAAGGGGGTATGTGACATTATTGCAGTGATTACAAAATCAAGTCAAATTTACAAAGAACTTGACAATATAATATAAACGGATAGTCAAAAAATCTACTCACCGAGCAGCAGCAGGGGAACACACATGCAAAAGGATTTAACTTTTACAAGCTTTTAGAGCCAGTGGCTGAAGGGGAAGGAAGAGGGGCAAAGGAAAAAGACTGGAGAGATTTAGAGAAAGGGGAACAGTTAAGAAAAGTCGCCCAAAACCACAGGTCAGGGGAAACTTATTGGACAGAATGAGAAGGAAAGACTGATTGTTGGGGACTGACAGTCGCCATCCTTTCCATGTCAATTTTTCCCTCCCATACAGCCTTGACATTCGAGGCAAACATATTTGTTCAGATGCAGACTCTTTACAGTAATACGCCACCACTCTCATTTCAGCCTTCACTGGATGTAAGATCTGCCTTCCATACTACCCTGTCTTCCACCCTTAAGCTCCCAGGCTTTCAAATCTCATCTAGTGCAGTTCCCAACAATCAGTCTTTCCTTCTCATCCTGTCCTGTAAATCTCCCCTGACCCAGGGTTCTGGGTGACTTTTCTGAACTGTACCTCTTTCCCTAAACCTCTCCAGTCCTTTTCCTTTTCCCCCTCTTTCTTCCCCTTCAACTCTTCTGCCAGAAGAAGGAGCCACTGACTGGTGTGTGTGTGTGTGTGTGTGTGTGTGTGTGTGTGTGTGTGTGTGTGTGTTCCCCTGCCACTGCTTGGTGAGTAGATTTTTTATCTATCCGTTTGTATTATATTACAAAGAACTTGGCAGTATGAGCCCAGTTTTCAATAGATGTTGTTCCCTCCCTGACCTGGATGCATGCACTGATCTGATTGAGAAGCGTGCCATGAAGCTGTTGTGTTCTCTCCTGAGGCAAGCTTACTCTGGATACTGGAAATGGAATGCAGCTGACATTCAAGCTGGTCCTACGTGTTTTCTATCAGGGATACTTTTTGGGCTCTTTCTGGTCCTGGGAGTACCTCAACATCATGAAGACAGTTCACAGCTTGAGCACTGTCATGCAGAAAAATGGCACTACAACACTGTCGCATGAGAGGTAACAAGTGAGGATGTCCGTGACTTACCGGTACACCATCGGAGTTCCATCCACCATCAGCTGTGACCTGAAGGTGTACCTGGAAGCTTCCTACACCATGATGCTAGCAGTACCACTGCTGAGCCTCTCCAAACATTGGAAGAATGGGACCTCTCCCCATGCTGCCACCACACTCACAGACCATGATAATCTGGAGTAGGATAAACTGCGATTCATCACTGAACACAGTGTGACAGCATTTGTCACCAGTCTGTGCTTCCCAAAAAGCGCACCACTCCAAATGCAGATATCTGTCTTGTGGCATAACAGAAGCCTATGCACGGGATGGCAATTCCTAGTCCAGATGCTCCTAGCATCTGAATGATGGTGCGGGATGACGTAAAATGTTGTAAGGAGCTCGTCACTTGTTCTCAGATGGCAGGTGCAGATGTGAACAGTTTGTGAAAAGCTGATGCTCCCTTGTGATGATCACTCAATATATGACACTGTTCATCTCCATTATATACCCTACCATGTCTTGAAGCAACACTAAAAGTAAATTACATTAATACACTCTGGTGGCCATTCTACACTAATCATCTACATTCCCACCAATGATGTGTATGCATATGAGGTTAAATTGGTATCTGATTACATCTTCTGAAAGCTTCATCTTTCATCTTTTTGTCAGGCAATGTATTTGGAGCAACTTAATCTTTTTTTTTATATATTAACACATCCACCTTTCAATTTTTTTTTTATTTTTTTGTCCTGGCTTTCACAGTTTTTTCATCTCTCTTGGAAAGTGAGCTTGTTTCCAGAAGTTAAAAATTTATTACTTTGTTACTATTTCATCTACTCTGTTCTACTATTATAATAATTTTGAAATTTTGTCCTTTGTTCAGTAAGATTTTATATTCAAATATACATATCCATTGCAATGGTTAACCTAATGCTGGGATGGTACACATCTGCAAACAAGTTCATTTGATCCCGAATCTTTACATTATGGTACATAAAAAACCTATATGTTTGTACATTTCTGTGTACACGTTAACAGAGGAACAAAAGTACCTTGTAAATGAACATCGTTTTAGCGTCACATATTGTAGCAGAAAATGTAATTATTTGCGTGAAATACATGTCTATTGTTTGTCGTGAATTTCAGGCTCTTTGAATGGTTTCTGCTGGATGCAGGGTTATCTGCACTGTGTAGGTCTTTCAGGGCCCTTTTACCAAGTAAGTAATTTAGCTGGTCCTGTAGCATAGCTCTGGGCCATAATACAGAACATACCTGCACTTAACTCTTTGTGCTATTCTCAGTGTAGTGAAACCTGTTCTAGCAGAGTATGCTGAATTCAGCACTATAAACGACTGTTTGATTTGAAAAGCCTTAGCTGTTTTACAGTTCAATGTTAGTAGTTTTGCCTTGAGGGTTGAAGAAATCAGACATTTTATAGGTACACATATAAATCATCTAGCAGTTATTTGACCAGCAGAGTTTCAGTTGTTTATAGTAATGTTCTCTTCCTAGATATCCATTCCATTCTGGTTAAAAGAATGGATAAACATTTCCATGAACTCTCCTCACACTAAATAAAAACCTATTTTCAAGTGTTAATTACTAGCTTCTTTCAGAATTTAGATTATTATATCTTCCACAATAATCATAGCAATATATACATTTGTTTCATAATAACAGGAAAATTGCAAAGAATTTTCATTACTGCATCCTTATGGTGCATGTATTAGAAGCGCAACAGTCAATCAAGAGGAGCACTGAACAACCTTCTAATGTGGAAAAAATAATGAGATGTTGAAAGAGCAGTAAAATGTGAAAGACCAGTGAGGTGAGGAGACATCAATATTTTCAAGAACTGAAACCGAATAGTGTTAACTACAAAAGTACATAGCAAAGAATATATAAATAAGAAGAAAAACAATGGATCCATTAATATAAGTGCATATGAGAGAATTAGAATGGAGGAAGTAGAATAAGTACGTCAACATAAAGAATGAGAATAATAACAATATGAAAATTACAATTTGTTACTCATCACAAAGAGGAGGTGTTGTGTGGCAGACAGGCATCTCGGCAAAAGACTGCTAGATATTATTTAGCTATTGGACTAAGTCACCAAACAGAGACAAAAGAATACACACACACACACACACACACACACACACACACACACACACACACACACACACATTCATGTACATGCATGCAAGCACACAGACAAACATTCGTAATTCACAACATGGTTACTGTCATCTCCAGGCACTAACACCCAACTGTGACTGTACCAGAAGTGAGCAGCAATCTTTGCTAAGATACAGAAGAGGCATGGAGCAGGGAGGGGTAGAGATAGCAGGGAAGGGGTGGTGTAAGTGTAAGATGCTACTGCTGTGCATCATCACCAGGATGTGCTGGGGGAGGGGGGCAAAGGGGAGGGGAGAGGAGCAGGGACAGGGAAAGGACTATGCAGTTGCACCATCCACAAACTATCCTTCTCATATTGTTGTTCTATCATCCTTAATTTCACACTTTTAAAGAAAGATAATGTACTACATACTTCATCAAGAGCTCACACACCAAGAGGAAGAAATTATTTTAGATAAATCAATTAAGTGATGTGTACTGTGAAAGACAAGTGATTCTGTGCAAAAAATATAAATGCAGTATCACACAGATAAAACATTATTGAAACATGGGCCTTCAGATCTAATAAAATTAGAGAGATAAGAAGGAAAGATACAGAAAACTAACACACATAATGAGAGAGGCAAACAGAGAAAATACATGGTAGGTTCATTAAAGGGAGGGCCAGGGGGATAAGGCGTAAAGGGGTAGAGGAGGGGCAGTCAAAGAAAGATGATACTGAGAAAAGTGAAATGGAAACATGAATGCTACAAAAGCAAACTCAAGAACTTGAGAAATTATAACAGACACTCATGTGACTCATCACAGAATATTGCTCAAGGGTGTGGGACCATTACCAAATAGGATTAACAGGAAATATCGAACAGATACAAAGATGAGAGCACAAATGATCACAGGTTCGTATGACTTGTGGGAGACTGTCAAAGAGATGTTGAAAAAAGTGAATTGGCAGATGCTTGAGAACAGATGTGTTTATCTTGTAAAAGACTAATTACAAAATTCCAAGAATCAGCTTTAAGTGAGGATTCTAGGAAAACATTACAACCCCCACATATTGCTCCTGTAGAGCTTGTGAAGCGAAGATCTGACTAAATATAGTGCATACCAGAGGCATTAAAGCAGTCCACATTCAACCAGAATGAGAAGGATCCGCGATGACTGTTACAATGGGAAGAGCCCTATGTCATGTAATTTACAGAGGTTTTCTGAGTACAGACTTAGAGACAGAAAAATGTAAAGATGTTAAGTTAGAGGTTAAGAGAAGAAGAAGTCTGAAAGTATGAACAAAAACAGTAGAATGGAGAAGTTAACAAAAAACAATATAACACATTGTGGAAAATACAGTAATTATGGCATCTTATACTGGATATGTGACCAAATTATCATATTGTTTTATAGGTCTACATTTCAGTCACTTTCTATGCAGCCTCCATCAGAATTACATATTTATCAAACAATGGACCCATTTTCAGATCTTATATACTGAATTTCATCCTGCTCCTATGATCAGGTTTCTCAGTACTATCACTGAAATATATCCTGTTGTGCAAAACCTAAGGACAAAAGTAACTAACTTAATGTGCGCTGCCATGTAACACAGATTGATGAAACTTTGACCATACGCAGAAAGAACCTGCTACAGTACAGTACAGTACGGTGCAGTACAGAAGGGAACTGAAAGAAATATCCCTTGAGACAGACAGGAATGAAAGTTTTATTCAAGTACAATAATTACGCAGAAGTTGCCATGATCCACAATGGCCCAATGGACATTACAAAAGGTGTGTGATCACTATGGATAGTAATGCATAGTCTGCAACATGCTCCCAAGCTGGTTGCAAGAGTCATAAGGAGTTCTTGTGGTAGGGTGTTCCATCCTTCCAATAGTGACATTGACAACTGCTGATTGGCCAATGGTGTGTGTGTGTGTGTGGGGAGGGTTGGCGTGGGGGGGGGGGGGGGGGAAGGGGGGGACAGGCAGTCCAGTCCATTTGCCAAATATACTCTCATCCCAAGAGCTCCTTCACTTGCGATGTCATAAAAATGGTGAAGTCAGGGCCAAATGCACCCCTTAAAAGAATTATATGGGGAAGGAGTACAGTTTCACAATGACACTGAACAGTGAACCTATCATGTTCAAAGATTCAGAGGTCAGTTCACCCACGTGACATTATAACTCCCCACACAACACCTGCACCACTATAATCATCATGTTCGACAATGCTGGATGTGCTGCGATTTCCATAGTTGTACTATGTCTCTTACCAATGGTGAAATGTAACATATTTTCATGTCTTCTGATACCAGTTTTCTGTTGTACGTTGTAGCCTTTGAAATGGGCAGAACATTGAAATGCATAAGGTGTTTTTGGAAATAATAAAAGCATGGCCAAGACATAAGAAAGTTATTAAAATCCTGGATGTACTCACATACAGCTAATGGTGGGAGAGAGAACTGACACTCACTTTGAGACAGACACAAACTGTCCCATAAACGCCTGTTTACAGACATCTGACAACCAGTATTAAGAGAAGAATCAAGGAATATACTACAAATCCATACACAGTGCTCCTCCAGGGATCCCAGAGACAAGATTAGATTAATTACTGCACACACAGAACTGCTTAAATAACCATTCTTCCCACACCCCATGTGCAAACTGAACAGTATGAATCCCTAATAATTAATGTGTTTTTTTCTGCCATCCACTTCACAGTTGTTTGCAGACTAGTGATGTAAATGTAGATATCTGTTGCAAAAACCCAAATTTCCGAACACAACCTCCATTTATCAAACAATAACATTATATTCACATGATGTGATGGTGTAGGGCCTCAGTTGACATCTTTTCATTGTGGAGGTCATGTAACTACCATCTTGCAATGTAATTGTAAAGTCTTGTAAGAAACAATGGAAGGAGTAAATGAACACCTCACTGCATAATTGAGTACTGAATGCATGACTGATATATATTTGTTGTTATTGTGGTCTTCAGTCCTGAGACTGGTTTGATACAGCTCTCCATGCTACTCTATCCTGTGCAACCTTTTTCATCTTCCAGTACCTACTGCAGCCTACATCCTTCTGAATCTGCTTAGTGTATTCATCTCTTGGTCTCCCTCTATGATTTTTACCCTCCACGCTGCCCTCCAATACTAAATTGGTGATCCCTTGATGCCTCAGAACATGTCCTACCAACCGATCCCTTCTTCTGGTCAAGTTGTGCCACAAACTTCTCTTCTCCCCAATCCTATTCAATACTTCCTCATTAGTTATGTGATCTACCCATCTAATCTTCAGCATTCTTCTGTAGCACCACATTTCGAAAGCTTCTATTCTCTTCTTGTCCAAACTATTTATCGTCCATGTTTCACTTCCATACATGGCTACACTCCATACAAATACTTTCAGAAATGGCTTCCTGACACTTAAATCTATACTCGATGTTAACAAATTTCTCTTCTTCAGAAACGCTTTCCTTGCCATTGCCAGTCTACATTTTATATCCTTTCTACTTCGACCATCATCAGTTATTTTGCTCCCTAAATAGCAAAACTCCTTTACTACTTTAAGTGTCTCATTTCCTAATCTAATTCCCTCAGCATCACCCGACTTAATTAGACTACATTCCATTATCCTTGTTTTGCTTTTGTTGATGTTCATCTTATATCCTCCTTTCAAGACACTGTCCATTCCATTCAAGTGCTCTTCCAAGTCCTTTGCTGTCTCTGACAGAATTACAATGTCATCGGCGAACCTCAAAGTTTTTATTTCTTATCCATGAATTTTAATACCTACTCCGAATTTTTCTTTTGTTTCCTTTACTGCTTGCTCAATATACAGATTGAACAACATCGGGGAGAGGCTACAACCCTGTCTTACTCCCTTCCCAACCACTGCTTCCCTTTCATGTCCTTCGACTCTTATAACTGCCATCTGGTTTCTGTACAAATTGTAAATAGCCTTTCGCTCCCTGTATTTTACCCCTGCCACCTTTAGAATTTGAAAGAGAGTATTCCAGTCAACATTGTCAAAAGCTTTCTCTAAGTCTACAAATGCTAGAAACGTAGGTTTGCCTTTCCTTAATCTTTCTTCAAAGATAAGTCGTAAGGTCAGTATTGCCTCACGTGTTCCAGTGTTTCTATGGAATCCAAACTGATCTTCCCCGAGGTTGGCTTCTACTAGTTTTTCCATTTGTCTGTAAAGAATTCGTGTTAGTATTTTGCAGCTGTGACTTATTAAACTGATAGTTTGGTAATGTTCACATCTGTCAACACCTGCTTTCTTTGGGATTGGAATTATTATATTCTTCTTGGAGTCTGAGGGTATTTCGCCTGTCTCATACATCTTGCTCACCAGATGGTAGAGTTTTGTCAGGACTGGCTCTCCCAAGGCCGTCAGTAGTTCCAATGTAATGTTACCTACTCCGGGGGCCTTGTTTCGACTCAGGTCTTTCAGTGCTCTGTCAAACTCTTCACGCAGTATCATATCTCCCATTTCATCTTCATCTACATCCTCTTCCATTTCCATAATATTGTCCTCAAGTACATCGCCCTTGTATAGACCCTCTATATACTCCTTCCACCTTTCTGCTTTCCCTTCTTTGCTTAGAACTGGGTTTCCATCAGAGCTCTTGATATTCATACAAGTCGTTCTCTTATCTCCAAAGGTCTCTTTAATTTTCCTGTAGGCAGTATCTATCTTACCCCTAGTGAGATAGGCCTCTACATCCTTACATTTGTCCTCTAGCCATCCCTGCTTAGCCATTTTGCACTTCCTGTCGATCTCATTTCTGAGACGTTTGTATTCCTTTTTGCCTGCTGCACTTACTGCATTTTTATATTTTCTCCTTTCATCAATTAAATTCAGTATCTCTTCTGTTACCCAAGGATTTCTACTAGCCCTCGTCTTTTTACCTACTTGATCCTCTGCTGCCTTCGCTACTTCATCCCTCAAAGCTACCCATTCTTCTTCTACTGTATTTCTTTACCCCATTCCTGTCAATTGTTCCCTTATGTTTTCCCTGAAACTCTCTACAACCTCTGGTTCTTTCAGTTTATCCAGGTCCCATCTCCTTAAATTCCCACCTTTTTGCAGTTTCTTCAGTTTTAATCTACAGCTCATAACCAATAGATTGTGGTCAGAGTCCACATCTGCCCCTGGAAATGTCTTACAATTTAAAACCTGGTTCTTAAATCTCTGTCTTACCATTATATATACTATCTGATACCTTTTAGTATCTCCAGGGTTCTTCCATGTATACAACCTTTTTTCATGATTCTTAAACCAAGTGTTAGCTATGATTATGTTGTGCTCTGTGAAAAATTCTACCAGACGGCTTCCTCTTTCAGTTCTTTCCCCCAATCCATATTCACCTACTATGTTTCCTTCTCTCCCTTTTCCTACACTCGAATTCCAGTCACCCATGACTATTAAATTTTCATCTCCCTTCACAATTTGAATAATTTCTTTTATTTCATCATACATTTGATCAATTTCTTTGTCATCTGCAGAGCTAGTTGGCATATAAACTTGTACTACTGTAGTAGGTGTGGGCTTCATATCTATCTTGGCCACAATAATGCGTTCACTATGCTGTTTGTAGTAGCTTACCCGCATTCCTATTTTCCTATTCATTATTAAACCTACTCCTGCATTACCCCTCTTTGATTTTGTGTTTATAACCCTGTAGTCACCTGACCAGAAGTCTTGTTCCTCCTGCCACTGAACTTCACTAATTCCCACTATATCTAACTTCAACCTATCCATTTCCCTTTTTAAATTTTCTAACCTACCTACCCGATTAAGGGATCTGACATTCCACGCTCCGATCCGTAGAAAGCCAGTTTTCTTTCTCCTGATAACGACATCCTCTTGAGTAGTCCCCGCCCGGAGATCCGAATAGGGGACTATTTTACCTCCGGAATATTTTACCCAAGAGGACGCCATCATCATTTATACAGTAAAGCTGCGTGCCCTCGGGAAAAATTATGGCTGTAGTTTCCCCTTGCTTTCAGCCGTTCGCAGTACCAGCACAGCAAGGCCGTTTTGGTTATTGTTACAAGGCCAGATCAGTCAAGCATCCAGACTGTTGCCCTTGCAACTACTGAAAAGGCTGCTGCCCCTCTTCAGGAACCACATGTTTGTCTGGCCTCTCAACAGATACCTCTCCGTTGTGGTTGCACCTACGGTATGGCTATCTGTATCGCTGAGGCACACAAGCCTCCCCACCAACGGCAAGGTCCATGGTTCATGGGGGG
Source organism: Schistocerca serialis cubense (assembly GCF_023864345.2). Taxonomy (NCBI): domain Eukaryota; kingdom Metazoa; phylum Arthropoda; class Insecta; order Orthoptera; family Acrididae; genus Schistocerca; species Schistocerca serialis. Next base: position 106,724,003 of record NC_064641.1, read on the forward strand.
GACAGATATATAAACAAGACTAAAAATAATGATAAACATCCATGCTTCTCCAGAACTGATTGCCACAGAACTCACACACACACACACACACACACACACACACACACACACACACACACAGGGAAGAGAAAGGAGGCAGGGTGGGAGAGGGAGTGCAGGGCAGTGGAGACTGATGGCTGGCAAGGAGTGGCAGCAGGTAGCAGGAGCAAGAATAGAAATATGGCACTGGTGAGCCCATTCTGTTGCACCCAGAGGTGGGGGGTGGGGAGGGGAGTTGCATGTGGTACACAATGAACAGGAGGTGTGAATTGGGAGGTGGAGATGGGACAGAAAAAGAGAGAGACTACTAGAGGGTACATGAAAGGCTGAGTTAAGTGGAGGATATGGGAGAATTGTTGGAAGTGAGTGTGAGGCTCAGGCTCATGAAGACTGAGGCCATGAGGTCGCAAAATCAAATAATGTATTGTAAGGACCATTCCACCTATAAAATGTATTATGGGAGATGATACAAATGTCACAGATTGTGAAGCATATTCTCTCAATGGGTGTCCAACACTGCTCTCAGAAACAGTCTGATAATGACCACTCTTTCAAATTGACAGCTGGTTGATGGTTTTGCCCAAATAAAAGGTTGTGGAGAAGTTATATCAGAGTTTATTTATGACATGACTCCTTTCACAGTTGTCCACTTCCCTGACAGATACATTAACCCTGTGACAGGACTGTGTTGGGTGGCTGCAAAGGACATACATGAAACCTGTGACAGGACTGTGCTGAGTGGGTACAAAGGATGAGTCCCCTAAAGGCCTGATATGCACAGAGGTTTCTGTGGAGCCATCAGAGAGGTGGAATGAATTTCCAGGAAGGTGGCACTCTGACCTGGGGAAGACCACCTAATGAGAATGGAAGAGCAGATGTCGAGGCTGTGGAAGAAAGATAAAGAGATTTATTGGACCTCAGCCCTGATTACGAAAATATAACCAGTGAACCTGTACTTGACAAGGGATTTAGAATCTTTAGTGGCTAGGAAGAGTTCCTAGAGATAGCCCATAAACCGGTTGGCATACAAGTGTGGCGCTCTAGTGCATACAGCCGAGCCACAGATTTGTATTTGTTTGTATACCTTCCCCTCCGACAGAATTCGACAGTTGTCTTGGCCTCAATCCGTACCTGTCCCCTGTCTCACACCCTCCTCCATCCCTGTTCACTCATTCTACACTCAAGCCCTCTCCTCTCTGTAGTCTATCCCTTCCTCTGTTCCATGTCCCACTCCCAATGCATTTCCTCACTTCACCATGTGCTACATTCAGCTCCCATTGCCTGCACCAGGGTGAATTCAATGGTGCCACTTTCCTATAATATTCCACTGATGCTTCCATCTCCCAGCTGTTAAGACACCTTCACTGCCACTCTTCCCTCCCCTTCCCCACCTCGACTCCTTTCCCCTCTCACTAGCTCCACCTGACATGACCCCTCACCTGATATACAGAACCTGTACAATGTTCAGATTTAGATTCTTTATTGCTGTTAACCACATACATTATAATAGGCTTTTCCAGTGATATCAAATTACCACTTGCAATCAAAGTATTGGAATTAATATTCATATTACACGTATAAATCAAGTATCTTATATACAACTATAATCTTAAATATTAGTATCAACATTGTCCATATTGCAAAACACTTTTATACTGTAACACTGATTTTTTGTTAGCCAGTTATATAATTTAAATTTGAATTTTTCAAAATGGCAAGGATCCAGCAGTGATAGGAAACTTGTTAAAGTTAGAAGGGCATTCACTTGTGGGAGTTTCCTGTTATTGCTAGCCTGTCCCTTAGGATGTCAATGCTTGCCTTATTTCTAGTGTCATGTTTGTGAATTGTTTCTGTGATAACACAGTCTTTAATGTTGTTCTTGACAAAGAGTCCAAACTCATAGATATACAGATTCACCACTGTTAGTATGCCAAGCCCAGTAAAACGAGGGTAGCAACACTCTTTAAGACCAGCCTTGCATATTACATGGATAATTTTTTTTTTTAACTTTTCAAAGTTACGATTATAACCAGAATTTCCCCATATGAGTAGGCTACATGATACATGTTGATGATGATGTTTGGTTTGTGGGGCACTCAACTGCATGGTTATCAGCACCTGTACAAATTCCCAACCTGTGCTCAGTCCAGTCTTACCACTTTCATGAATGATGATGAAATGATGGGGACAACACACACACCTAGTCATCTTGAGGCAGGTGAAAATCCCTGACCCCGCCGGGAATCGAATCCATGACCTCATGCTTGGGAAGCAAGAACGCAACTGCAAGACCACGAGATTATCCTGATACATATGAAAGAGTGTGAAATATGTCATAAGTAGATAACTATTTGCTGACCATATCTCTCAGTTTCCACAAGGTAGGACACTCATGAAATCTTTTTACAGATTTGATTGATATGTTCTCCCCATTCAAATTTGTCAACAATATGTATTTCTAAGAGTTTGAGACATTTATTACCCACATTTTTAGACAGTCCTAACATAAGCTTTTGGGTTTTATCTGGATTACAAACAAGATTATTGGCTGCAAACCAATTCAATGCAAAGCCGAGAATTTCCTGGATAATTGTATCAAGAGTTGCGATGTTGTGCTGCAAAATAAGTTGCATCATCAGCATAGCAGATAACCGACTGTGATACACAACTGGGCAGGTCATCGACAGTCAAAATGAAAAAGAAGGGGTGAAGGACAGAGCCCTGTGGAACACCGGTACCAATTTCTACTAAGGGGGAGCGTGTACTTCTAGTTGAGGCAAATTACCGTCCGGTTTTCAGGTAGGAAGAAATTGCTACTAATGTAGATTTTTGTAGACCATAATACTGTAATTTTGTTAGCAATGTGTTAAAAGGAATGCAGCCAAACACTTTCATTAGATCACATAACACAAATGATGACATGGTGGTTGGTCAGTACCGTTGGGCCTTCATGGCCTGTTCGGGAGTAGTTTAGTTTTTTAATACAAGTGATACAGTCTTCTTATTCTTGAAAGCTGTTAAAGTCTGATCAACAAGTTCCAGAACAGCTGCAGTAGTATTTTTACCTGGCCAAAGTCTGTATTGACTGTCACTAAGGAGGTCATGCTTTTCAAAACAATTGCTTAATTGAATGTACATGAGTGATTCAAATATTTTTGAGAATATTGGCCCAATAGAAACTGGTTGGTAGTTCAGGGGGAGACATTTATCACTGTTTCTGAATATGAGGATAACTTTTGAGAGTTTGACTGAATTCAGAAACCTCCATACTCTATAAACATTTATTAAAAATAAAACTCATTGAATTCCTTATCAAGTGAACTGTTTAACAACATAAATTAAACATCCAGTAGCAGTCCATGCTTTTGGAATTAGATAATTTGGAAACAGTTTTAAGAATGTCATCAGTTGTGAATTTATCCCAACAAAACAAAGACCTTTCATACAACTGGGGACCATGCAGATCCCTTGCAGATGTGTCTATGGCCTTAATTTTGTCTCAAAATTCCCTGAATGTTAGTCATTCAGTTCTACTGGATCGAGCAGAGTTTGACATACCAGACTGGAAGATTATTTTATCTGATAACTTGCCATGCTGCCTTCCAATTATTTGGAGCACTTTCTATGCACCATTCATGTGCTGCTTTTTTTTTAGCTAGTATGAACCTAGCTTTGTAATACTTTTTATTGTGTCTCAGTTATCCTCACTTTCATATATTCAATGCCATATGAGCATGTTTTCTCTAATATCTGCCAGTTCTTTTGTATACAAGGTAATTTTTGTATTTTTGCTTTTATTTGAGGAGCTATTTTTTATTATTGGGGAATATGAACACTACAGGCTTCTATATTTTTTAAAAAATGTCATCAAAATCATTTTCAGCCTCAGTTTTCCTTGTTTGACACTCACATACAGAGTCCTAATTTGCATTCTTTAATTTATCAATAAATAACCTAATGTGCTCCTCTCTCTGACCTCTTAACCATGCCACTCTAAATTCACATAGTTGGCCAGGATAATGTTGCCACATATGTATGTATGTACGTATATATGTATATAATAGAGGGAAACATTCCACGTGGGAAAAATATATCTAAAACACAGATGATGTGACTTACCGAGCGAAAGTGCTGGCAGGTTGATAGACACACAAACAAACACAAACATACACATGAAATTCAAGCTTTCGCAACAAACTGTTGCCTCATCAGGAAAGAGGGAAGGAGAGGGAAAGACAAAAGGATGTGGGTTTTAAGGGAGAGGGTAAGGAGTCATTCCAATCCCGGGAGCGGAAAGACTTACCTTAGGGGGAAAGAAGGGGTATACACTCGCACACACACACATATCCATCCGCACATACACAGACACAAGCCTTGTGTCTATGTATGTGTGGATGGATATGTGTGTGTGTGTGCAAGTGTATACCCCTTCTTTCCCCCTAAAGTAAGTCTTTCCGCTCCCGGGATTGGAATGACTCCTTACCCTCTCCCTTAAAACCCACATCCTTTCGTCTTTCCCTCTCCTTCCCTCTTTCCTGATGAGGCAACAGTTTGTTGCGAAAGCTTGAATTTCATGTGTACGTTTGTGTTTGTTTGTGTGTCTATCGACCTGCCAGCACTTTCGTTCGGTAAGTCACATCATCTGTGTTTTAGATATATGTATATATGTACATATATATGATTTTTCTGTATTAGTTCTAAAAAATTTTGTCATCCAAGAATTAAGCAACATTTTCAGTCAAATCATGTGCCTATCAACCACACAACAACTCAACTAAATGGTGAATCATTACCATGACTCTTTCCATTATTTGCTTTCAACCCAGGATTATCCATCATCACATTAACATATTATAAGATTTGTAATGTTCATCTCACATCATTCTAAAACCTCAAACTTCCTATACAGAAATCCAACAGAAAATAAGGAACCTACAAATAATGTTAAATGATAAAACAACATACAAACTAGCTTAAGCCTATAACCCAAAACAAACTCCAGTCCTTGCATTACCAATATTCCACCTAAGACAAATTCCACTGTAGTAACACCTAAGCCAAACTGGCTACACACTCACCGTGGACTCCACAGATGATAACATTACAAACTGGTTCACTCTGGCCAATTGTCAGCTAATATGGCGAACTCTTGCATGGTCCTGTCAGAGGGCACACATGACAATAAGTGCCATCTGGGTAGTGGCACCATAGGGATTGACAGTAATGTTGGGTGCCAACTATTCAGTTTCGATAGTGGTGTCTCATGGTATCACTGCAGTTGGCATACTAGCAAACAAGACTTTTTAAAAAAAAACATATAGACTGTCCTTGCATTCCAAGATAAAACTGACTTTTTAATTTAAAATCAAACATTTCCATGATGTTCTGGAAATGTATATTTGGAGAAAACCACGAAAGTGTTTCCTCTTAAATACTGTTGGCATGTTCTGTCAAGTACCAGCAAAGAATTCAGTTAATGTTTTATATATCCCCTGGCTGGACCACATACAGTACTCAGTCCTGTCTCTACGTACCCAATACCATGATTACTTTACCATGCAAACATTGGGGTTACACTCATCTGGTGTGAGACATTCCTGGGAGGGGGGCAAGGTTCCACTGGGGGCTGAACCGCACAATAACCTTGGGTTCGGTGTGGGGCAATGGTGCAGTGAGTAGACTGCTGTAGCCTGTTGTGGGGTTGTGTACCACTGAGGGCTATAGCAGGAAGGAAGCCTCTCCGTCGTTTCTAGGTCCCCAGTTCAATAACCTTGGGTTCGGTGTGGGGCGATGGTGCAGTGAGTAGACTGCTGTAGCCTGTTGTGGGGTTGTGTACCACTGAGGGCTATAGTGGGAAGGAAGCCTCTCCATCGTTTCTAGGTCCCCAGTTCAATACAATACAATGCAATACTACTTTTATTCAAAATATGCTTTTGTGGCATTGATAAGGTTTTGTAGTACTTGGGAGATTATTGTACAGATTCATAATCATGTGATAGGTTCCTTTTTAATATCTTCTCTTGTTTGCAGGCATAACATGCAGATTATTTTACTGCCTTCTACAGCAGTTGAGGATGCCTGAGTTTTTTTCATATTTTCCTTACTAATTTCTTGATAAACAGTAATGTTTCAAAGATGTACATGTACAGAGCAAATGTGGAATATTTAATTTTTTAAACAAAGACCTGCATTAATCTCCAACCATCTTCACAGTAATGATTTTGATAGCTCTGTTTTGTATCGTGGAAGTACTCTGTGCTGCAGGAGAGTTACCCAAGAAAATGATTCCATATATTAAGTGTGAACAAAAACATACATAATATTCAATTACAATTCCTGTGGATTTGTGCAGTTTCTCAGGATCCTTAATGCCTAACAACCCTCTCTCATCTTCGAATCAACATGCATCTCTTACTTCATATTACTCCGTTTCCACAGTACCAAGAATTATGTCTCTTCACTATTAATTATGGACTAATTTTTAATCACGACACTTGGATAATAGACATTTATATTTTTTGAGGTGTAAAAATTTGGTGCTGCTGTTTTATTGTTATTCAGAATTATGTATCCAGAATGAAATTTTCACTCTGCAGTGGAGCGTGCATTGTTATGAAACTTCCTGGCAGAGCAAAATTGTGTGACAGACCATGACTCAAACTTGGGCCATTCGCCTTTTGTAGGCAAATACTCCACTACCAAAACATGACTCAGGACGCATTCTCACAGCTTACTTCCATGTTTACCTCCTGTCCTACCTTCCTAACTTCACAGAAACTCTCCTACAAAACTTGCACAACTAGCTCAGTTGGTAGCACACTTACCCATGAAAGCCAAAGGTCCCAATTTTGAGTCTCAGCCTGGCACAGAGTATTAATCTGCCAGGAAATTTCGTATCAGCATACACTAATGAAAATTTTATTCTGGAAACATCCCCCAGGCTGTGGCTAAGCTATATCTCTGCAATATTCAACTATGGAAAATCCAAAATGGAATGTAACAATATTATGAGAAGGAAAGTTGCCACTCACCATATAGTGGAGATGCTGAGTTGCAGATAGGCACAATATAAAGATTTTCACACTTAAACAGTACACACACACACACACACACACACACACACACACACACACACACACGCACACACAGGTTGGGTGGCGGACAGGGGAGAGGTGGGGAGCGAGGGCAAGTAGCGGAAAAGGAGAGAAATAGAGAGAAATAAATAAATAAAATATATATATATATAAATAAATAAAATAAAGTAAAATAAAATAAAAAATAAAGATTGGGTGTGGTGGTGGAATGACAGCTGTGTTGCTGGAATGAGAGCAGGGAAGGGGCTGGATAGGTGAGGACAGAGACTAACGAAGGTTGAGGCCAAGTGTGTTGCAGGCACATAGGATGTATTGCAGGGAAAGTTCCCACCTGTGCAATTCAGAAAAGCTGGTGTTGGTGGGAAGGATCCATATGGTACAGGCTGTGAAGCAGTCATTGAAATGAAGGATATCATGTTTGGTAGTGTGTTCAGCAACAGGGTGATCCACTTGTTTCTTGATCACAGTTTGTTGGTGGCCAGTCATGTGAACAGACAGCTTGTTGATTGTCATGCCTACAAAGAATGCAACACAGCCGTTGCAGCTTAGCTTGTACATCCTCCCACCACCTCCTACTCCAGTTTGGTCACTAACATCACCTAGCCCATCAAAGGCAGGGCTACCTGTGAAACCAGTCATGTGGTCTACAAGCTAAGCTATAACCACTATGATGCATTCAACAAGCTGTCTGTCCACATGAAAGGCCACCAAAAAACTGTGGCCAGGAAACAAGTGGACCACTTTGTTGCTGAAAATGCTGCCAAACATGATACCCTTCATTTCGATAACTGCTTCACAACCTGTGCCACATGGATCCTTTCCACCAAAACCAGCTTTTCTGAATTGTGCAGGTGGGAACTTTCCCTGCAATATATCCTACGCTCCAACAACCCTCCCGGCCTCAGCCTTCATTAGTCGCTGTCCTCACCCATCCAGCCCCTTCCCTGCTTCCATTCCAGCACTACACAGCTGCCATTCCATCACCACACCCAGTCTTTATTTTATATTTAATTTATTTATATATTTTAATTTCTCTCTTTTTCCGCTACTTCCCTCCCCCTCCCCCACCCAACCCCCCCCCCCCCCACCCAACCTGCAGCACTTCACTGTCCACCATCCCCACCATGCTATCCCTCCCCCTCCCCACACCAGGCTCCTCCCCCCCCCCTCACCATCCCCCCTCCCCCAGTCGCCACTCCCATCATGTGCTGGTACTGCTGCTTGCAGTGTGGTTTCAGTTGCCTGAGACAGCAGTAATGTGTGTGAGTTGCATTTGCGTGAGTGTGTGTGTGTGTGTGTCTATTGTTGAAAAAGGCCATTGGCCAAAAACTTTGTTGTGCCTGTCTGCGACTCCGCGTCTCCGCTTTATGGTGAGTGGTAACTTTCCTCTCCATAATATTGTTACATTCTTTGCAATATCCTTTCTTCTGGTAGTACTAGTCCTGCAAATTTTGCAGGAGAGCTTCTATGAAACTTGGAAGGGAGGATATGAGATATTGGCGGAAGTAAAGATGTGAGGTGGGTCACAAAGCATGCTTGGGTAGCTCAGTTTGCAGAGCAATCGCCTGCAAAAGGGAAACATCCCAAGTTTGAGTCTCACTCCTGCACACAGTTTTGGTTTGACAGGAAGTTTCATAATTATCTAGTTTAAGTGGGTCTAGACATTGGCTTGGTTTTTGGAAGTGTTTATTTGTTCTTGAAGATATTATTATTTTGTTTGTTTTAGTTATAAATGTTGTGTTATCAGCTAATAATAGCATTTTAAGTGTCTCTATATTCAAAATCAGTGCATTAACATACTACCCATGAAGACAAAGGGACAGTGAGCATCATGCAGTTGGTCATTTTGTATAATGTACCTTGTTTTACAATTATTAACATTGCCCATAAGTGATGTTATTAATCTTGTGCCACGGTACTGTAAATTTTGTATTAAATGTCATTCAACATTACACATGGTGGGTTACATTACATTAGTATGTACAAAGGGTGAAGCGAAATTCATGCATTTGGTCTTTGCAGTGAGACTCCTCACATGGCAGCGATAAAAAAATGTCTGCCACAAAATTTCATCTAGCGAGTACATCTGGCAGAAAAAGGAATTTAGAGTGGCAATCTGGCAACACTGTAACCGCACGTATGGTAACTATCTCTGTCAGCACATATTACTCATGCTGCACAGTTGATGTAGTCGGTAAGAGTTTTGGGTTAGCATGCAGGAGGTCAAAGGTTCGATCCTTAGTTGGGGCGCATTTTTTTTTATTTGTTAATTCCATTCTGACATTTCATAATGTAATATACACCATTTCTTAGGTCACATATATACCAAATTTACAACATTTTGTAATGGTGAACATAACAAATACATGGTTAGACAAATAAGAGTTGGGGCTGGGTTGATTTGGGGGGAAGAGACCAAACGGCAAGGTCATCAGTCTCATCAGGATGGGGAAGGAAGTTGGATATGCTCTTTCAAAGGAATCATCCCGGCATTTGTCCAAAGCGATTTAGAGAAATCATGGAAAACCTAACTCAGGATGGCCAGACGTGGGATTGAACTGTCGTCCTCCTGAATGCAAGTCCAGTTTCTAACCACTGCAACATCTCACTCGGTGACAAATAAGAAACAGACAGTTGAAACAAATGACCTGTCATAGGACAGAATAACTACAAAAATAATATGAATTTCAAGATGCTAAAGATGACAGCACAGTACAATAACACATATACTTGTCATTTATACTACATGTTATATGAGGGCTCATATGTCACACATTAGCAACCAGTGACAATAATAATGTCCATATTAATGACCACATGACCTTCACAACAGAATACGTTGCCCTCAGAACAACAGATGCTCAAATCGACCTCCCTGCATGTCCAAATGTTACGCAACCTGCCAGATCGTACAGCTTTGGACCCTTCGCATCAAAGCTACTTCCACAGTAACCAGAACAGCATGAACACCCACTACCAAGTCTTCCACATTTGTCGGTGGAGTAGAGTACACATACTCCTTCAAGTGACCCCACAGGAAGGAATCCAGGGGATTTAGGTAAGGTGAACACGGTTGTCATACAACTGGACCTCCACATCAGAGCCATTTCCCTGGAAATGTTCTGTCCAAATACTGTCACACATTAATTCCAGATTGTGGAGGTGCACCATCATGTTGGAACCATATCCTCTACTGAAGATGTAGTGGAACATCTTCAAGCGCATCAGGGAGATATTTTGAGAGGAATGCATGATGTCAACCAGTCAGACAACATGAAGGGGCCCATCACATGTTGCCCAATATTCCAGCCCAGACATTGATATCGAAGCAAACTTGATATTCACTGATGCAGGTGACGTGCAGATTAGCCTCACACCAATGGTGGGCATTGTGCATATTGAAGACACCCTCAAGAGTGAATGCTGCTTCATCCAATCATATTACAGTGCTCCTGAAGTCATCATTGGGTTCCTGTTGTTGTTGCAACAATTCACAGGATTGCAATCTGCTGATGGTGATCTGCTGGGTGCAGGTGTTGCATGAAAGCATAACAATAGGGGTGCAGCCCATGCTCGTGCAGCACATTACTGACCGTGCATTGCGAGACATGCAGCTGCCTTGCTATGCTACATGTACTTCACTGAAGTTCTCGGTGTATGACCTCCAGAATAGTTTCCTCAGTAGCTGGAGTCAGCGAGTCCATGGACGACCTCTGTCCTGTGATGGTGGAAGGAGAGAAACTTATTCCCAAAGGCGCAGCTCCAGACGATGAAACACATTTTTATCTGGGTGGCGTCGATGAGGATATCTAGCAGCATACTCATGCGTGGCAACACCACCCCAGTAATGAGATGCACCAAGGACCAGAAGCATATCCACATATTCATTATTTGTGTATGCCATACGTCTGCCACACTAGTTTAAAGGTTTACAATGAGAAAATTCAATGTGTGTACACATGGTACATTGTAGCCTGTCACAGGTGCATTATTCCGCTCGAACTAGTCCCTCTCCGATGGACAGCATGTCCAGTATAAACACGCCACCAGTCCTGCGCACAGCTCCACCTAACGTGCATTACCCTTCTGACAGATATTGTTCTGCATGATTCAACCTGACACTGCTAATTGTGAAATGTTCGGTTTCAAATTACACCACTTCCTTAACAGTAATAGACATGAAATTTCCACAATCCCATCGACAGAATAATGATAATAATAATAAATTGAGATACATACTAAACAGCATGAGGTTACCAGACTCAATGTTGAAAGGCATAATTAGTGGGATCATGGTGATAACACATACAAATAGTAAGAGAGATTGGACATTATTGGCAAAGCACTTTGCTAGTGCTACTGGCAACATAAAGCCCTACTGAAATGTAATGGACCTGAATGAGGCAAGAATCTGTGGAACCATTGGAGGAGGGTACAAAGAAAACTGGTTTCAATCTAGTAGAAGAAAAGGTGCGAATAAATTCACACCCATGACGTGGAAAGGGCTTCTTTCAAAGCTGAAAAATCTTCCACTTCTATGATTGTAGTTTTCTAGACGATGCACTGTTGAGGATTAAGATGCCAGATACCGTACCACCTGGACTACATTTACCAAATAAAAAACATATGCCTCAAACCAGGATCGAACCATTGACCTACTGTATGCTAATCCAAAAATATATCCACTGCACCAACTGCACAGCATGAGTAACATGTGCTGACAGAGGTAGTTACCATACATGTGGTTACAGTGTTGCCAGATTGTCTCTCTCTAATGTCCTTTTTCTGCTGGATGCACTCGCCAGACGAAATTTTGTGACAGACATTTTCTTATAACTGGCATGTAAGGAGTCACACTGTGAAGCCCGAGTGTGCGAATTTCACTTCACCCTGTATAGCTGTATATAGTAGCATAATGTGCATATATGGCACATATGTACAGTAGTCATATTTCGATAAGTGCTGTGAAGTGTGACTCATTCCACATCAGAGCTAACAAGCACAGACTATTTAGATGGTATGTACATGATACCTGTAAAGGGAAACTTGATACAGTGGTTAAGTTTTTGTTTCAGTCATTAACTCTATTTAAATAACTTTTACATAGAGCACTTTTACTTTAACAGACTATCACATTGGACAAGTGGCCTCTCACACGGGACACCACCATCTACGCAATAGCACTGTTTTCTCTGGTAGCTTCCATCTGGGATGATAAAATCACGTGGATAGAGTCAGCAATAATGGTTCTCCTTATTGTGACATACATCCTCATCATGGTTTATAACAAGAAACTGAAATATTTTTTTGAAAACACATGCAGACCTAGAAGATGTCAAAAACATGGTGAGTGCACAGTTACGAATTACATGGGTTTAGACTTTTTACTTAGAAAATCTGTTCATATAAGAACTACAGTTGATTTCTTTCTATCCTTCCTTCTTCTTATTTATTTCTTTTTCTTTTTCTTATTTTTCACAGATAAAAATAAATCACTGTTTTATTCCACATGCATGGATTCTCTTTGTTGAAATGTTAGTCATCTATACATTTGCTCTCAACTATTACAAAAACCAAATTTCAACCCCCGAGAGCTGCTGATGAATAATTCTCTATTCGCAACCAATGCCAGTATTCAGAGCACATCTGATGCCTTAAAGTCCTATTATAATAGCTTATATGGCAATATTTCTGTGTAAGATGTTTTGTTCAAGGGCTGTTCAGTAAAGAAGGGTCATAATAATTTTTTGAAAACATTCTTTCAATCACACAAATAATTTTCATGGTCCTTCTCAACATAGTCACCTTAGGATGTGATGCATTTGACCCAGCATATCAGCCAGTCTGCAAAGACATGCTAGAAACTATTTTTTTAAAGGTCCTTCAGAGCTTCCTCTGCAGCTTTCACAACTAGTCTGATGATAGAAACTGCCTCGCATGAGGGTGTTTCTTCAAGTTAGGGAATGGAAAAAAGTCACACAGGACTAAATTCAGACTATAGGGAGGTTGAGTGATGAACTTCAGATTGAATTTTGTAAGATATTCAGTAATAACATTTGCAATATGTAGCCATGCATTATTGTGGGGCATGATCTGGCCTGTTTCACAGATATGTGGCCTTTTGCACCTGATATGGACTTGCAAAGTTTTCAGGGTGTTCCTGCAGTATTGTGCAGTTCTTGATGTGTGTGCAGGTAGAACTTGCTAATAAATAATTCCATGAACATTAAAAAATGAGATGACCATAATTTTCCTAATAGAAGCAAAAACTTTTTCTTTTTGGGGGTTGGTGATGAAGGAGATTTCCACACATTGGTGTTTTCCTCACAGGATGAAAATGATGTATCAAAGATTCATCAGCAGCGATTCCTTTTGAAAGAAACTCCGTATCTTTCTCTAACATCAACTTAACTGCGTGCAGACCTACACATAAATGTCTTTTTGTTCGCAAATCAACAGTCTTGGAACTCACGGTACACAAACACATTTCAGAAGATATTTGTAAGGTTGCTCATCAATCCTCTTTCACAATGACAACAGTAATGTTGATGCTTTCTTCTGTAATAGCAGTAACTGGAGCATCAGAGACACCAGAGACACTGGACTCGCATTCGGGAGGACAACGGTTCAATCCCGCGTCCAGCCATCCTTATTTAGGTTTTCCATGATTTCCCTAAATTGCTTCAGTTAAATGCCAGGATGGTTCCTTTGAAAGGGCACAGCTGACTTCCTTCCCCGTCCTTCCCTAATCCGATGAGACCGATGACCTCGCTGTCTGGTCTCCTTCCTCAAAGACCCCAACCCAACAGAACCATTTGGGACACCACCAGTAGGTTAGAATCATTAGCAGTGTTTCATTCATATAGAAGTTATAAAATTCATACCAACATAATAATGACATCTGCACTGCACTTGTGCTATGCAGTGGTACTGCAATGCCTGATTTGAAGTGGGGTATGTGTTTACTGTTTGATGTGACATTACCACAACCTAACACATGTGGTATATGACTAAAAATTCATTGTAATGCTAAATGAAATATTGCAACATTTAAGAGAATGTTAGGGACCTGATATCTGTCTCTGTAGCTCAGTGTTCAACATGTCTGGCTGCCATGCAGAGGACCCGGGTTCCACTCCTGGTACTGCCAGGGATGTTTCCTTGGTGGGAGGACTCAAATGGGTGCACTCAGCTTCGTGATGTCAACTGAGGAACTACTTAAATGAGACGTAGTGGCTGTGAGGTCTAGAAAGCCACCAAAGGCCAGGAGAGAGTTATGCTGGCCCCATGTCCCTCCATATTGCATGCAAATGAAAACCTCTGGCAGAGCATGACAAGGTGGTCAGTTGGTTGTAATTCAAACAATAAACTAATGTCTTTTACAAGAAATAAAAATTGGATGATGTTTCAAAGGAAGTCATATTTTCATGACAAAGGAAATAAGACATCATTCTTTGTAGTTGTTCGAGAACTAAAGAGTCTGGAAGATAAAATTAAATGACATTTGTATTTAAGCACCGTTAGGTTTAGTATTATCATGACAGCAATAACTTTCTTCACTCAGCTGTCATTTAATATCTTAACATGGCTCTATAATCTGACAAGCATAACTTTATGAACACATGGGTGGCAGTAAACAAACTGCTTGGAATTCCCCAGGTTACTCTCAGAGAAGTATTTTCATCCTCACAGATCCAAAACAGAAAATGGTAATGTAGCATTAGTAAACTGCAAAAGCACCCATGACAAGGGCCCAGAATCAGTCTCACTTACTGAAGGTCATAATTCTAATATTGTATTAGGATCAGGAAGCTTTCAAATCGTAAATGAATAGCAGCAAAATCCTAAATTCAGTGGGAATATATAGAGTACAGATAGGCTAGATCCTAACAGCGACAACATACATTTTGCCGTAAAGAAATTTATATTGAATAGTGAGATTTAGTAGTTTCCAAATGTGAAACAATGTGGATGAAAGTAAACATCAAAAGTGGGTCAAACTTCGATATCAGACCTCTTTGCAGACCACATGCCTCAAAAGCTATAGTGGCACACTGCTTCAGAGAAACCTTGGAGAAAATCAAAGGTTTGTTTCCTGATCTTGCTATTGTAATAGAGGAAGACTTGACTTTGCCAGCTATAGAATGGGAGAGTCATGTAGTTAAATTGGTGCCAGAGATAGGGATTGATCTGAGACTGCCCAGAATGTTGTTTCTTAAAAATACTTAGTGCAGTTAGAGAGTCAACTTGTGAGGACAACACCCAATGTCTCCTACTTTCAAACAATTGACACAGAGCAGGGAGTCATTAACCATAAGGTCTTGGTCTATGACTAAGGAACTTGTAACAAATGTTAATAAAGACATGAAAATATTTTAGCTTAACAAGAGTGACACTAAACAAATTTCAATTATCTTAGCAGTCAGCATCAAATATATGGCTCTGGAGATGAATAAATCAAAATCAAAATCAAATTTTTATTATCACATTACATGCCTCATACAATCAAAGACTGTGACATAGGTGACCTGTAAGTTTTAAGACTAACATACAGACTAATAAACTATTCTAAGGGGACAATGAATATATATTACTTTACGTGGTTGTCATTTTTTTATTTTTTTATTTTTTATAAATCTGTTGTTATAATATATGTGGTGCTACTTTTTAGAGAGATACTATATGACATCTTCCCCCCATGAACCACGTACCTTGCTGTTGGTGGGGAGGCTTGCGTGCCTCAGCGATACACATAGCTGTACCCCAGGTGCGACCACAATGGAGGGATATCTGTTGAGAAGCCAGATAAACTTGTGGTTCCTGAAGAGGGGAAGCAGTCTTTTCAGTAATTGCGGGGGCAACAGTCTGGCTGATTGACTGATCTGATCTTGTAACATTAACCAAAATGGCCTTGCTCAGCTGGTACTGTGAATGGCTGAAAGCAAGAGGAAACTACTGCCATAATTTTTCCTAAGAGCGTGCAACTTTACCGTATGGTTAAAAGATGATGACATCCTCTTGGGTAAAATATTCTGGAGGTAAAATAGTCCCTCATTCAGATTTCCGGGCAGGGACTACTCACGAGGATGTTGTTATCAGGAGAAACAAAACTGGCATTCTACGGATCGGAGCGTGAATTGTGTTTTATTCATCTCATGATGTACATTTGCAATCCATTTGGTTTGCATACAGGAGACATGTCAAAAATTTATAATACAGTTACAATGATTTTTACATTACTAAATAATAGCACTACAATAAATAATAACACTATAAGGATGTTTCTTGGAATGTGTAACACATTGTATCCAGCTCATATTACCAGTTTGTCCTGCATGTATTCATCCACTGAGTAAAAACACATCAGTGTCAGTATCTCATATAGCTTTCTTTTAAGTGAACCTGAATTCATCTGCATCAACTTGTTCCCTTTTAATTTATTACAAATTTTCATTCCCATGACCTGAGGTCCCTGGCCATAGAATCTGAGGTGGTGGGTGGGGAGCATAGAATTTTCTCTGTTTCTAGTATCATATGAATGGACAAAATGGTTTCTCTCAAATAATTCATGTCTGGTGTACAATATAATAATCTCATATATGTATAAGGATGGCAGAGCCAATATTTAAGTTTTCTAAATAATGGTAGACTTGGTTCTTTGTGATTTGCAGTGCACATAATTCAAATGATTTTTTCTGTATTTTTAGTATCCGCACTATGTTTGTCAATTTACCCCAAAAAACAATACCACACCCAATAACGGATTCAAATTAGCTTGTATATGCAACTTCTCATGTGTCCATGTCAACTGCAGCTGATAATATTTGTACTGCAAATGCAAAGCTTCTCAGTTTGTTTGTCAGGTATTCAATGTGTGCCTGCCGGTTCAAATTTTTATTTACATTTAAACCTAAGAATTTGACTGAGTGAACTTCTTCTATATCTTGGTTATTGTGTACAATGTGGAATGTCAGGTCCCTTAATCGGGCAAGTAGTTTAGAAAATTTAAAAAGGGATATGGATAGGATAAGTTAGATATAGTGGGAATTAGGAACAAGACTTTTGATCAGGTGAATACAGGGTTATAAACATAAAATCAAATAGGAGTAATGCAGAAGTAGGTTTCATAATTAATAAAAAAATAGGAGTGCGGGTAAGCTACTATGAACAGCATAGTGAACACATTATTGTAACCGAGATAGACATGAAGCCTACGCCTACCACAGTAGTACAAGTTTATACACCAACTAGCTCTGCCGATGATGAAAGGATTGAAGAAATGTATGATGAGATAAAAGAAATCATTCAGATAGTGAGGGGAGATGAAAATTTTGTAGTCATGAGGGACTGGAATTCGATAGCAGGAAAAGGAAGCGAAGGAAAAGTAGTTGGTGGATATGGAATGGGGGTAACAAATGAACCACTTGGTAGAATTTTGCACAGGGCATAGCTTATCCATAGCCAACACTTGGTTTAAGAATCACGAAAGAAGGTTGTATACGTGGAAGAGGCCTGGAGACACTGGAAGGTTTCACATAGATTATATAATGGTAAGACAGAGATTTAGAAACCAGGTTTTAAATTGTAAGACATTTACAAGGGCAGATGTAGACTCTGACCACAATTTATTGGTTATGAACTACAGACTAAAACTGAAGAAACTACAAAAAGGTAGGAATTTAAGGAGATGGGGCCTGGATAAAGTGAAAGAACCAGATGTTGTAGAGAGTTTCAGAAAGAGTGTTAGGAAACAATTGACAAGAAAGGGGGAAAGAAATACAGTAGAAGAAGAATCGGTAGCTTTGAGAGATGGAATAGTGCAGGCAGGAGAGGATCAAGTAGGTAAAAAGACAAGGTCTAGTAGAAATACTTGGCTAACGTAAGAGATACAGAATTTAATTGATGAAAGGAGAAAATATAAAAATGCAGTAAGTGCAGCAGGCAAAAAGGAATACAAACGTCTCAAAAATGACATCAACAGGAAGTGCAAAATGGCTAAGTAGGGATGGCTCGAGGACAAATGTAAGGATGTATAGGCATATATCACTAGGGGTAAGATAGATACTGCCTACAGGAAAATTAAAGGGACTTTTGGAGAAAAGAGAACCATTTGTATGAATATCAAGAACTCAGATGGGAAACGAGTTCTAAGCAAAGAAGGGAAAGCAGGAAGGTGGAAGGAGTACATAGAGAGTCTATAAGAGGGTGATGTACTGGAGGGAAATATTATGGAAACAGAAGAGAACATAGATGAAGATGAAATGGGAGATATGATACTGTGTGATGAGTTTGACAGAGCACTGAAAGACCTGTGCCGATACAAGGCCCTGGGAGTAGACAACATTCCATTAGAACTACTGATAGCCTTGGGAAAGCCAACCCTGCAAAACTCTACCATCTGGTGATCAAGATGTATAAGACAGGTGAAATACCCTCGGACTTCAAGAAGAATATAATAATTCCAATCCCAAAGAAAGCAGGTGTTGACGTGTAAAATTACCGAACTACTAGTTTAATAAGTCACGGCTGCAAAATACTAACACAAATTCACAGATGAATGAAAAAACTGCTAGAAGCCAACCTTGCGGTAGATCAGTTTGGATTCCGTAGAAATGTTGTAACATGTGAGGAAATACCGACCCTAAGACTTATCTTAGAAGATAGATTACGGAAAGGCAAACCTATGTTCCTAGCATTCGTAGACTTAGAGTAAGCTTTTGTAAGTGTTGACTGGAATATTCCCTGTCAAGTTCTGAAGGTGTCAGGGGTCAAATACAGGGAACAAAAGGCTATTTCCAATTTGTACAGAAACCAGATGGGAGTTATAAGAGTCAAGGGGCATGAGAGGGATGCAGTGGTTGGGAAGGGAGTGAGACAGGGTTGTAGCCTATCCCCAATGCTATTAAATCTGTAAGCAATAAAAGAACAAAAGAAAATTTTAGAGTAGGAATTAAAGT
The DNA here is from genome assembly GCF_023864345.2 of Schistocerca serialis cubense. Lineage (NCBI taxonomy): Eukaryota > Metazoa > Arthropoda > Insecta > Orthoptera > Acrididae > Schistocerca > Schistocerca serialis. The sequence goes on from NC_064641.1 coordinate 106,743,093, forward strand.
CCATGGAGAAGAAATTAAAACATTGAGGTTTGACAATGACATTGTAATCTGTCAGAGACAGCAAAGGACCTGGAAGAGCAATTGAATGGAATGGACAGTGTCTTGAAAGGAGGATACAAGATGAACATCAACAAAAGCAAAATGAGGATAATGCTATGTAGTCAAATTAAATCAGGTGATGCAGAGGGAATTAGATTAGGAAATGAGACACTTACAGTAGTAGATGAGTGCTATTTGGGGAGCAAAATAACTGATGATGGTTGAAGTAGAGAGGATATAAAATTCAGACTGGCAATATCAAGGAAAGCGTTTCTGAAGAAGAGAAATTTGTTAACATCGAGTATAGATTTAACTGTCAGGAAGTCTATTCTGAAAGTATTTGTATGGATTGTAGCCACGTATGGGAGTGAAACATGGACAATAAATAGTTTAGACAAGAAGAGAATAGAGGCTTTCAAGGCTACAGAAGAATGCTGAAGGGTAGATGGATAAATCATGTAACTAATGAGGAGGTACTGAACAGAACTGGAGAGAAGAGGAATTTTTGGAACAACTTGACTAGAAGAAGGGATCAGCTGGTAGGACATGTTCTGAGGCATCAAGGGATCACCAATTTAGTGTTGGAGGGCAGTGTGGAGGGTAAAAATCAGAGAGGGAGACCAAGACATGAATACGCTAAGCAGATTCAGAAGGATGTAGAATGCAGTAGGTACTTCGAGATGAAGAAGCTTGCACAAAGTTGCTTCAAACCAGTCTCTGGACTGAAGACCACAACAACAACTATATTACATGGTCATCATTCAAGAAATCTTCTACACTATAGTAGCATTTACTTTTAATATATTTTTCCAGGTGTCTTTCAGTATTTTTTAGATCTGGGCCACTTTTCCCCTTATAGATTTTATATACAAATTTCATGCTCGTGCAGTGTGGAGAATTTTTGAGTCTGTGGTAAGGTAGCATGTAACTTGCTCTACATCTAGTCTCATGATGAAGGAGCGAAAACAAATTAAATTCAAAACCATTGTTCAATATGCCTTAGATCTGTATATGCAGAGCAAGGTTGTGAGGTATGAGAAAGTTCTAATGCAGTTCAACAGTGACTTTAGGAAGTTACTACAAAAGCAGAGAGAGTTTCATCATGATTTAAACTAAGTGAAAGCCTTACTGATAACTAAAATTCAAACCCAAAATGAGAAAACAGAGAGCAATGCAAGAAGTGCTCGCTGACTTTTAAACTAATAAAATTTTGCACATTGGTCTGACCACAAACCCTAAGTTTTGATCTCACACAAAATCAGTAACTGGACTGAAATCTTCTATTCAGTTGCCCAGTGACTATATCAGCACCGAAGCAGAAAATGACAAAGAGAATGTTGAAATACTGGATTCAGTTTTTAGCAGATACTGAAAAAGCAATTATACAGTTGAAAAATGACTAAAACTGCTTAGTGGTGTAAAGGCACCTGGACTAGGTGAAGTACCTGTAATATTCCACACAGTTATACAAACAGTCCTTCTGACCTTCTTGCAGCAGTTTGTTGAGGTTGCTGGGGTAACATATGTTACCTGTCAACTAGAATAAGAACAGATCATTTCCATTTATAAAAATGTTTGTCTGTGTGACGCACATAATTATAAGCCCGCAATGTTGACATCAATCTGCTGTAGAATATCCGAACATGTCATATGTTCACAAATTATGACCTTTTTGGAGAACAAAAATCCCCTCTATTGAAATCAACATAGAGTCTTCAAACAGAGATCTTGTAAATCTCAGCTCATTCTATTTGTCCACGATATTTGGAGTGCTGTAAACAATGTCACCTTTGTTGCCTACTTGATGCCATGTTCCTTGACACTGTGGAAGTATCTTATACAGTTTCACACTGCTGTTTAATGAATGAGAATTCTGAGTACTGGACCAAATTTACAGCTGGATTCAGAACTTCTGAGCAGATAGAACTCAAGACATTATTCTTACAGTATATGTTTATAAATGGTCTAGAGAATAATGTTGGAAGCTCTGTGAGGCAGCTATTCAGAGTTGATACTTTGTTTATAAGAAGCCTGCAACACCAGAACACTACTGAAATGCTGGATGAGCTGCAGAGAATCAGTAATTAGTGCAGCAAATGGTAGTTGACCCAGAATGTAAACACACATATAGCACATAAATGGATAATAAAATCCATTACTTTTCAATTAGGTAATGAAACCAATTACTGTTCAATTACACTATTAACAATAAATCACCAGAAACAGTAATAACTGTGGAATACCAATGAATAACCATCAAGAGTGACCTAAGTAAAATATTGATTCAAGAAAAATTCAAAAGAGAAAATAGTTAAAATTATGAGAATAAAGAATGCCTGGCCATTATTTACCTTCAGTACATGAAATTCCTAGTGTTATCAACAGAAATACTTAAACCAGAATATATTATGAAAAGGATATGGTTGCTATTCACCACATAGAGGAGACAGTGAATTGCAGACAGACACAGTGGCCAGACTGCTATACATTTTAGATTTCAACTTGGACTTTCCATAGTTTACAAAGAAGAAAATACTCATCCTAGCCTTTTAAACATTATTATGTTTTCTCTCCAGGAAGGAAAGAGGGCAGGTTGAGAAGGTTAGAAAGGAGGTGAAGGGGGATGAGGCATGGGGCAGGTGACTCAGGTCTCAGGTTGAGAGGGAGCCATCCCACAACAGATTGGCTGCTTCTGGCATTGACTGAACAAGTAGACTCTTTCCAGAAGCATTAAGATGCAGGTCATGCCATATGTTATGCAACCCTGAGTTAGTCATTAAGTTCTGTATCAATGTATTTGAACAGAAAACTCTGTCCTCGGTTGTCATACTAATCAGTCTGCTGTGACTTTAATCCCTATCAACCCAGGTTTTGAGTCACCTCATCCTTCCCACCCCCAATCTTTCCTTCCTCAAGAAAGAACATATATACATATTTCAAAACCTAGGTTTAGTATTTTTTTACTGTAACTATTTCTGTCCAGAGTACCAGGAATTTCACCTACTGAAGGCAAGTATTGGTCACCTGATGTGCACCTTTATAATGTTAACTACTTTCTCGTACACAATACTTAACAAAAGCAAATAGAAACAGTGTCCCATTCACTCTGATACCTCACAAATATTCATATATTTGTCATCTGCTTATTTTCAGTTAAAAAACAATTGTAAATCTTCTGAAACAGCCAATACGAGTACACCAGTGTACACACTACAAATCAGTTAAAAGATCTTTATTTACACAGAAAATGCTGAGTATTGTGTTAATTTTAGTATGTATATATTGCAGTATTCTCCACGGAGACAACTGATGTGGGTCAAGGAATTTACCGACCATACTTCCTGAAGATGGTCTCACTCACACCTCGCAATTCAAAACAGCCACGAGTTTCGGTCATTGAAAGACAGATGTCAGATATTACAGATGATGGACTGAAAAACCTTAATGAAGAAAGTAAGTCACCAGTTCAGTATATCAGTATATTTTAATACATTCTCACTAAATACAGTGTTTGATGAATACGTGCAGGCTTTCACTTAGCTTCATTACTGACTGAATAATGGGTTTCTTTGGTTCACCTGTTTTTGTTATGTATACTACAGCTCTGTTAATGATGAATGTGTCTTTAATGAGATAATACAGAAAATCCTCATGCTACAAATTAACCTCCATGTCTCAAAAGGCACTGAGTGACTGAGTTCACAACACACTAGTTAGTTACCACTCTCATGAATCTCAAAATTATTTATCGCTTTGGCTATGTTTAAAGAACAAAATGTTAGTTTAATACAGATTAAGGTTCATGGTAGGATCATTCATAATGAAGTGATGAATGCCTTACTAAAGGAAAGTTTTACAAAATGCCATTTCATAGGTGTTACTCTACCTTACACTGATTTCACTCCAGTAATCATGAAACATTCTCAAGAGGAATGGTTCACCTACTGGCTTACTACACATATGGATAAGAGGAATATTTTATGTTCAAGTTCAACCTGTCATTGAAAGAAAGCCATAGTTTTATGAATCAAATAATAAAAAATTGTATACTACACTTTTCATTAGTATTCTCCTTGAATACACATGTTATATGAGGTGTAATCAAAAATTAACAGAAATTTTTGTTTTTCTTGAAGAACCTTCATTTATTCATCACCAACATCAACTTTGTCCCCTTCAAAGTAAACTCTCTCAGACATAATACACTTCTGCCAGTTCTTTTTCCAATCTTGGAAGCACTTCTGGAACTCACTTTTTGTTATAACGTTCAGTTCCTTCAGTGATTCTGTTTTTATCCCATCAATGGTGGTAACATAAGGTTCTTTCATGGTTCTCCTCAGCATCAGGAATAGAAAGAGTTGCAGGGGGCCATGTCGGGCAAAAACAGTGGCTGAGAGAACAATGGTTTTGCTTTTTGCCAAAAAATCACAAACAAATATTGAAGTGTGAGTGGGAGCATTTGCTTCATGCAAATGGTGCATAACTTCGAGATAGTATTCCTTATTGACTATATGACCATAAGACAGAAACTCATGATTCACTATTCCATTTTAATTGAAGAAAACAGAAAGCAGAACCTTCACAAGTGATTGAACCCCCCCGTTTTTTTTTTTTTTTTTTTTTTTTTTTTTTTTTTTTTTTTTGACATCATAACATATCCATGTTTCACCACCTGTTATAACCTTTTTTAGTAGTTCTGGGTCATTATTCACTTCATTTACCGATTCCTGAGCAATGGCTATGAGATGTTGCTTCTGGTCGAAATTCATCAGTTTCAGAATATAATTTGCTGCTACATGTTTCATGCCAAAAATATCTGAAAAAATTGCTTGGCATGAGCCAAAGAATATGCCATCATCATTAGCAACTTCTTTGATGATGATTTTCTAGAACCATTTTCTTTACTTCTACCACATTGTAATTGATGTACTACGGCATCCAGGGCAGTTGTCGTCCTCAACATCTTCTCGACCCTCTGTGAATTGCTTACATTGTATGTAAACTCTTGTCTTACTCATGGTAGATTTGCAAAAAGCCATAGTCAACATTTCAAATGCAGCACTGCACTTTATTCCATTTTTCAAGCAATTTAATGCAAATTCTTTGATACATCTTTTCCAAACGTAAAAATTTGCTGAATACTTGAAAACACATATAACCTTTCTGTCTGTCAACAACAAACAGAATATTCTAAACAGCTTAAAATTCAAACATACATCAGGAACATATGTACCAATAAAATTAAAAAAAAATAATTGAAAATCCGATTGTAAAGCCCAAGAAATCAAAAAATCCCATTATGTTTTGACTACACCTTGTATGAGCCATCCCCATAGGCTAAAAGATAAAGTCAATCCATGCAGCCCCAAGTAAGTTTTTCAGACAGCCAACCACAGCCATTTCTGCACATAAGAAATGCAGGAGAGCTAAAAGAATTAGTCAAGGAAATTGGGAAATATGGAATCACATTCCTTGTTTCAGTATCTTCTTCAGTGCATAGAGATAATAACACAGTTTTCAAAATTTAAGCTTCCTGTTCGTCTAAGATAAACATTGTTTGGCAAATTAATAAATGATCTGACACTATTCAAATATCAAACTATGTAAAAATGGATGTAAAGGAATTTCAATGATTGGAATTGTTCACATAATACAGTGTTTGAACAAATCTCTTTACTGTAATAGTTTAGTGTGTACCTAATTTTCAGCCACTGTTATACATTGAGTGAAAAAGTCATAAAGTACCTTCTAATATCATGTTGGACCTCCTTTTGTCTGGTGTAGTGCAGCAACTCGATGAGGCACGAACTCAACAAGTCGTTGGAAGTCCTCTACAGAAATACTGAGCCATGCTGTCTCTATAACCGTCCATAATTGAAAAAGTTTTGCCAGAGGAGGATTTTGTGCATGAACTGGCCTTTCAATTACATCCAATAAACGTTGGATGGGATTCATTTTGGGAAATCTGAGTGGCCAAATAATTTGCTCCAATGTTCTTCAAATCGACCAAGAATAATTATGGCTGGGTGACATGGTGCATTGCCATCTATAATAAATCAGTCTTTTTTTGGGCAAATGAAGTCTATGAATTGCTGCAAATGGTCTCCAAGTAGCAAAACATAGCCATTTCCAGCAAATGATCAGTTCGGTTGGACCAGAGGACCCAATCAATTCCGTGTAAACACAGCCCACACAATTATGGAACCATCCTCAGCTTGCACAGTGCCTTGTTGACACCTTGGGTCCATGGCTTCATGGGGTCTGTACTACATTCAAACCCTACTGACTCAACTGACAAGGCCATGGCTTTCCAATCATCTAGGGTCCAACCAATACGGTCACAAGCCCAGAAAAAGTCCTACAGTGGCACATGCATCAGTCATCTGCTGTCATAGCCCATTAACACCAAATTTCATTGCACTGTCCTAATGGATATGTTTGTCATACATCCGACATTGATTTCTGCTCTTAATTCATTCAGTGCTCCTTTTGTGTTAGCATTGACAACTCTTCACAAACGCCATTGCTCTTCATCATTCACAGTGAAGACTGTTGGTCACTGTATTGTCCATGGGTCTGAAAGTTGGTATTCTCAGCTCATTCTTTACACTATGAATCTAATGATTTCCAAATGGAATATCCCATGCATCTAACTGCACCTATCCATTCTGCATTCAGCATCTGTTAAACCCCAATGTGCAGCCATAATCACATTGGAAGACTTTTCATAATGATCACCTGGGTACAAATGACAACTCCACCAATTCACTGCCCTTTTATACCTCATGTATGCTATACTACTGTCATCTGTACATGTGTATATCGCTATCTCATGACTTTTATCACTTCAGTGTATTTTATGTTTACTCCTTTTGTAATTGTTACGAAGGCTGTCTGTATAGTTTGATTGACTGAGACTAATAAATAATAACAGTAACAACAACAACAATAACAACAACAATTAACAGGCCTCTGCATCCCCCTCCTCACTGTGATCTACCTGCTCTTGTCCTCCTCCCCATATGTGTAATTCCCATCTACAGCATGCTATTACCGTGGTCTGCACCTATGCAAACTTTCCATGTCCACATGTTCCTGAGCTCTTCATCTCCTGATCTTCTCCTTCCTTCACGTTCTTCTTATGCCTTGCTTCTTGCATGTTCCCTCTGCACACACTGTCCAAAACAAACTCTCGCCCCAGCTGAGCCATGATGCCAGAAAAATACACTCACTGATAGAATAAGTTGAGCAGTTTGAAGTAATGGTCAGACACAATTTCGTAAACATACAGACCTTTAGTTGGTAGGAAAATGATTTAGGGTCACGATGGTGTGTGGTGGTTGGAATGGATACCAGTGTGTCCCCACATACCCATTTTGTATCTCCTGAACTGTGTCCTGTATGATGATACAATTTTGCACATACATTTGGTGTTGTGAATAGAGTTAGTACTAAAGAATAAATTAAAAATCACGCCCAACAAAGTTTACTGCACCAACAGAGAAAATGTAATATGTGATTTTCTTCCCTTCCATTATTTTGTGAGGGGTGTTGTTAAGAAAAAGTATCATGAAGCTCTGAAATTATGTGTAAAATTTGTAGCAAGTAACCAAGTGTTCTCATTGTCAAATACTGGATGAATATAATCCATGTACTTGCACATGGTGAATTACGCTTTCTCAGTACTTGTACATGGTGTCTAACTGTAGTACTTATCGTTAGCATAAGATTACACCTCTTAATGAGCAGATTATGACATAATTTTATTTTTTAAATTTGGTCAGGAGCTATACGACATACAGAGAATCAAATTTTTGTTGCTCCTGGAAACTGTGAGATGGGCAATAATGCAACTGGAACAGTGTGCCACGTGGAATGTGTTAGCCACTTAGTAAGGTAGATTATCAGTCACAATGAAACTAATACAAAACTAGTGCCAATAATATGAATAGGATAGTTGCTACTCACCATATAGCGAAGATGCTGAGTTGCAGATAGGTATAACAAAAGACTTTTGGAAAGTGAACTTTCGGCCAACAAGGCCTTCGTTCAAAATAGACAACACACACACACACACACACATATGCACGTAAATGCAACTCTCACACACATGACCACAGTTTCTGGCAACTTAAGCCAGACTGTAAGCAGCAGCGCATGATGGGAGAGACAGCTGGGTGATGGGGTTAAGGAGGAAGTGGGGGTGGGGAAGAGGTGGGATAGCAGGGTGGGGTGGGGGTGGTAAACTGCTGCTTGTGAGAGTGTACAGTGGTGAGGTGGAGAGAGAGGGTAGAACACCTCAGTGTAGTCAAAAGGTTAGATGGAGGGTGGGGGGAGGGGGCAGGGGGTAGGCAGAGTAACAGAAAAGAATTTTCCATTGTTTGATTTTGGATGAGAAGTATATGGCAGACAGTGTGGGGAGTGTGCAGAGGTAAGAGGAATAGGTAAAGTTAAGAGATTTATTAAAAATTGCTTGATATTCTATTGTTTTACTATAGGTATTTTTTCTCTGACTTAAATTTATCATTAAAGTTCACACTTATCAAGGAAAAATCATAATTACTGTTACAGTACTGAATGATGAAGAAAAAATAATCTCACAGAAATAGTTGAGTTGACAGATTTAGCTTTATGTTCATCACCAAATTTATACTATAACTGTAACCCTATATGGCATCAAGGATGTATTGAGGGATTTTACTGACTTAGGGAGTACCTCAACAAACTGGAAGCAGTTTGTAGAGCTACAGGCTGTGTGTGGATAAGTGTTGTCCTGTTGAAATACAATGCCAGGATACTGTTTAATGAGAGACAATATATGAGGACATGGAATGTCTCCAACTTACCCCTGTGCCATCAGAGTTCTTTTGAATCACTACCAGAAGTAACTCAGTTGCTTTAAAAAGCAATTGTCACTGGAGATAGTTCAGAATGTCATTCATTAGCAGTTTTCACTTTTCTAAATTATCATCTGTTACAGCTTGCACACAGGATGCCAATTCAGCAGTCCAGCTTCTGCTGCTCTCTTACTGACAGTGTGGGGTGGCCAGAAGTGTGGTAATAAGTCCATTACTTGTGCCACATGGCACATGCAGATGTGAAACAATAATGATGTGCTCAGTACATGGTACAGCGATCCTTCCTCTGTGAGATCAGTCGGTTGACCACATACTTTACAACTCATCGGGTTTCTCCCTTGATATAATTGCATCCAGCATTCGATCAGTATCACATCTCAATATTCTGTGGCCCTGAATATCATACGATTCAACCAATCGGCCAGTAGAGATAAGAAATGGAGCAAGTATGAGTCTTAAGATTAAGGGCTTCATGCCTTAGAAATTGATCATTGCCTTCATGTCAGTGCCTTCCTTCCTTCCCACAGCAGATCTATGAATATCACAAGTCTGAGAATGGTGGCACTGCGATTGCATCCTACTTGTTGACTCGTTCCTCTTACTGAAGTGTGAGACTAGTTGTGACCTTTATTAGTACAATAGTTGAGGGCATCATCTTGCTGTCGTGAAGTAGCACTGACAGGTTGAAATAACCAACTGTCAGTATCAGATGGCCTCAAAGGGTTTATTATCATGAGTTCTCAGCAGCATTCTCTCCCTCGTTTCAGCAGTGCATGTGAAACAACGGAGCCACACACACTACAGCAGTTACATGGTGAGAGAATTGTGCTCGCCGAGCACTGCTGCATCACTATTATCTCACTCATCGCCATGAAGTGGCTGTTGTACACATGTTGACAACCCCAGCAATGGCTGCTGCCAGCCTCCCATGGATACAGCCAGTTTGGAAGTGTAACTGTTCATTGATGTGCTTAAAAAATATTCTGAAATATGGGACACATCTCACAAAGTGTAATTGTTATAGGATTAAGAAGAGAGCCACACGGTTTCAACAGTGTGCAAAGTTTGTGAGGGTTTTGCTTCAAAACCAAATCAGGAAAGAAATGAAATAATTTAACATTACTGTTAAACAATCTAGTGTTTGTGTTGTACAAGTGGCGTTTTTACTCAAATGTGGCAATTTAAAACATGAAACACTGCTAAGCACCAAATGCTCTGCTTCCTGGCAATGGTCCTTTCATATGAATGAACAAATCTTCAGTTAACAATAATAGTTAAAAATGAATTGCATTACTTCAGCTGCTAAGTGCATTTAGCAATTTCCAAGACACTTTAAAGATAATTTGAAACCTTTTCTAAACATTTTTCCCCATTTATGTACTTAAAATAAAATATTTAATACATCCACTCATTTCTAAAGTAATCAGAAGTTTGAAGCTGTTTTACACATGGGAGCTCAATTCTTTACAGAAGCAAGGGGTTTCCTGGCATATTCTAAACACCTTAATATTCTGCATTTTTAACACATGTACAGTCAACCAAATGTACTTCACACATTCTCGCCATGTACAGTCAAGTCGCAAATTGTGGCAACAATTTTGGCCTGTTAATGTCCATATTTGGTTATAGCAGCAACATATTATCATACCAGTGTGATGCACTACACACAACATTGGTTATTAAAACCAATGAAATATTTTATACGGAAGTACGGGATGTTGACAACTACTGCGAAATATGTAGTGATCTGACCAGCAGTGCTAGGTGTGGTCCAAATCACTGAACACTTAGCTCATGGTCAAAGTGCCATTAACTGCTAGTACCCAATAAGACTCATCCTCTTTCTGAGTGGCTAGCCACGAGTTACAAACTGGACTACAAGAATCTCCCACCAGGTGCTGCGCTGTTGCCGTATTTTGTGACAATGCAGTTTCATTCACAGAGCAACTGAATTATTCATTCAGATGTCGATGTTACTTCATTGCAGCAGTATAGCCGTGAATGCGTATCTGTAAACATTTTTGTGTGATTTCCAAATGAAAATGTCATGTGACGGCAATAAACGTGAAGTTCCCCACAAGCCACTTTAATTAAATTGCGTGCATTTGGAGTATCGTCTTAGTGGTGTAACTGGTTTTGTGATTTCCTGTCAGAAAAATCAATGTATGTAATAATCGACAAAAAAACATCAAGTATCTGGCGTTTGCATGGAAGTGTTATAGGTGCTCCTCTGTTCCTGAGCTAATAAACAATTTAGGACAAAATCTGAGCAGCCCTCTTAGACTGTTTGCAGATGATGCTGTGATTTACCATCTTGTAAAGTCACCAGAGATTAAAATTTATTAGAAAACGACTTAGACAAGATATCTGTATGGTGAGAAAAATGTCAGTTGGCTCTAAATAATAAGTCTGAAGTCATCCACATGATTACTAAAGAGAATCCGCTAAATTCGGTTTACAGGATAAAACACATGATTCTAAAGGCCGTAAATTCAACTAAACACTTATGGATTATAATTATGACTAACTTAAAATGCAACTATCACATTGATAACATTGTGTGGAAAGCAAACCAAAGACTGCGATTTATTGGTAGAACACTTAGAAAATGCAACAGGTCCTCCAAAGAGACTACTTACACTATGCTTTTCCACCTTCTTCTGAAATATTGCTGTCATGATGGGATCCACAGCAGATAGAACTGGTTGAAAATCTTCAAAGAAGGGCATCTCGTTTTGTATATTTGCGAAATAGGAAAAAGACTGCCACAGATATGATACACAAATTGGGGTGACAATCATCAAAACAATGGCGTTTTTCATTGTGGCAGGATTTTCTCATAAAATTTCAGTCGCCAACTTTCTCCTCAGAGTGTGAAAATACTTTGTTGGCCCACCTACATAGGGAGGAATGTTCATCATAAAAAAGTAAGAGAAATTAGAGTTCGGACAAAGAGATAAAAGTGTTCGTGTTTAATGTGCGCTGTTTGAGAGGGGAATGGTAGAGAGAGATCTTAAAGCTGGTTCTATGAATGCTCTGCCAGGCACTTAATTATGAATTGCAGAGTAATCATGTAGAGATAAATGCTTCACAAGCAGTAGAAGTGGTTCATGTCCCGCATTTATGACTTCAAATTTGAATCTGATACCAATACTTCTATTTTTGACATTTTCCTGACTCAAGAATGAACTGCAAAAGCATGTGTTGGGAAGAGAACAGTACAGAGAATAGTAAACAAAAGTGTCGGGGCTGTACAGGTAATAGTGAACAAAAGTTTCGGAGCTGTAGAAAACTCAGGAAATTTTGTGTTGCTGAAAATCACCGACATCACAAGAAACCTGTAACACAAACAGATGGTTTTGACAATGATGTTTTAATGCACTCCGTGTTTGAAATGTATATAAAAGGAAATATCCAACATCACAAAAACTTGTTACAGTTATGCCTGAGCAAATTGGCTTCAAAGGTAGTGCTTCATCAATGTAAAGAATTTTAAAATACATTGATTTTAAACATGTTAAGAAGAGAATTTTTAATTGAAAGAAGTGACATAGAAGCAGCACGAAGCACATCTGTTATAAAGGTGCACGATATAAGAGTAGGAGGTAGTTCTACAGTGTATCACCTTGATGAAACATGGATAATCAGAATCATTCCATGAATACCTGCTGGAAAATGGGTGATGGTTCTGGTGGTTTTAAAGTTCCCTTAGCAAAAGATTCTCGGATACTTATTCTCCATGCTAGCTCTTCTTCTGATTTTGGCCCTCAGAGTAAATTTGTATTTAGATGTAATAAAAACCATTCAGAAATGAACGCCGTCACTTTCAAGAAGTGATTCACTGAGGAAGTCTTGTCATACCTAGCTTTGAAGTCGGTCATTGTAATTACCATGCCAGTTATCATTCAGCTGTTACAGAGAAATGCCCAAGTATGAGCACCAAGAAAAGGGATATTGTGCTCTAGCTGAAAAATAAAAATATTCCTAACAATATAAGCCAGACTCATGCTGAACGCTTGCATCTCATTAATTTATAAAAGTCATGCAACATAATGTACAAATTTGACTTTCTTGAATGTGAATGTGGTCACACAGTTTTGCTTTTATGCACCTATTACTGTCAGTATAATCCAATAGAATTAATTTGTGCACAGGTCACAAGCTATGGGGGGAAAAGGCAAAACAGTCAAGGTAAGGCACTGAAATGATTGTGCTTGAAGCAATGGACAGCATCCCCCTTCGGCGTAGGCACACTGTGTGTGTCACACTGAAAAGTTTCAAAAATAAGACTTTCTTAGGGAGGTGAAGATGGATAAAAGCCTTGAACGTATCATCCTAAATATACAATCAGATGATTCAGCCATGGACTCAGATAGTAGATTGTATTACAATGTAGACTTTGAAAAAAACTAGTGATCTTTCTTGGTTTTAAAGACTTGTGGCTTATAAATGTTTTTGTGAGCATATCAATTTCATACACAGTACATGAGAATTTCCTAGCTTTTATTGGTAAGGAATATGTATCCTGTGAATTATTCAGACTATAATGTTCAACACATTGCCCAAGGAGAAGTTAAGCTTTTCCCAGCCTGTTGTGTTACTTGTGAGACTGTGGCTGGATAAATTCATTAAAAACTCCAGTATTTTGACATGTAGACCCTTGTCATTTTCATAGCACGAATTGCATAAGCCTTAAAATGAAAGAGAGGGTTACCCGTCGAGATATTGGTGATTTTCGATGTTGTCGGCCAGCATTCTGTTGAGTTATTCACAGAAGATGGTTAATTGTTAGCTTGTTCAATGGATCATTCATGCGTTCTCTCACTGTAACGTCGAACGAGTTAGTTTAAACTCGTAATGTCTGTTGACACCATAAAATATGATAACATACAGATAATTTTTACAATAGTCTTTTGCACTGGTGTTTGGTACCAGTAATTCATTTTTACGCATAGTGGTTTAAACTGAACAGCAGTGAAACACACGTATGTATGCATGTTATACACATTTAAAAATATATAAGGAATAGAAGCAGTTGTCAAGCAAGTATAATGATTTTGGATTGAGTTTATTTTGTTATGTGTTACATTTTTACTTATAATACAGTCCAAATCACAATAAATGGCTATTACTGCAACTCAGCTAGATCTCCTGTGTCTCAGCCCAAGTACAGGTCTGCCTATGCACAGGCCACCTGTATCTGGACATGTAAATTTGGCTGGCATATGAAGTGGACCGAAAGGTTTGTCTCAGGCCACAGGTGGTGTCAACTTTTTGACATCACAGCTGGTCACAAACTCATAACCTGGCACCAAAACTAGCTCCAGCTGCAACTGCAGTTATAAATGGTGCTTCCACTCCCACTGTCATCTCCAACCCAGATGTTTAACATCCCAGCAACCACCCACCATGCCGTTAGCCATAGCCCCATGCAACACACTTGTCGGTACTACCTGCTTCCCAGTTACCCCAGCTGAAAGCATGCAGATATGTGGGCCATTGTTTGGGAGCCCACGAACAGAGTCATTCTCCCTGCCCAAGCCTCTTCTAGTGGCAGCTGTATTGCCACAGAATTCTATTCTGACAAACTGCCAACTCCATTGTCCCTGTGTCCATGCAGTAGCAGACGAGGCTATGATGCTAGATCCCTTGGTGAGGACCTCAACTGTGCCTCCCACGCTTCCGGACTGGCAATGGCACAAACCCAGCCTCCACCAATATCGAGGGGGAGGGATTTAGTATCCCCACCCACGGCAGGTATCGATAGTGATTCAAAGATGTTGCACCTCATTACTATGACAGCTGCCATCTCTGGCTGTAAGAAATGTAACAGGCATTGGTTGTGGGCCATCCCTCTCACACAATTATAGGCTGAGCAGGCAACCAGTAAGCATGTGTTCCACATTGTATGAAGCACTCATTAACTTGCATCACATACAAAACCTTGCTTTTGTTGTAGACTGTCCAGCTTTCATTATCAGGATATACTCAGTGTGCAGCTTACAGTGGCTCTTACTCTGTTTATGGTCTACAGTGGACAGAAAATAGTGAGTGAGGGGAAAAAGGAGATGAGGAGTGGCTGACAGCTGGGCAGGAGAAGCAGAAAGAGTACAAGATAGGAATTTGACATCAGAGAGCAGAGGATCTTGCATGTGGCACATGATGAAGGGATGAGAGGATTGGCAGCAGGAGACAGAGCAAAATATCAGAGGAAGAGAGATTAAGGCCAATAGGATTGTAGACTCAGAGGATGCACTGTAAAAAAAATTCCCATCCATGTAATTCAGATTAGCATGGGTTGTGAATCAGCTATTGAGTTTTCAAAAGGGGGGAGCACCCATTATATACCTTAGTGATTCGACTGCTGTTACAATCAATGGGAGTTGTTATAAAACAAGCAACAAACACACACAAATAAATACCGCAGCCTTACTAGAGTGAATGTTCCATGACACCCAGCCATCCCAGTCATATGTATCATCCAACATTACCTTCACACAATAATTGCTTTTTCAATTACTATTAAATGTCCTTGAGAAGTAGCTGAACACAATGCAAATCTTATACTTAAATTGTCATCTATTGTATTTTATGTAATACAACATTCCTATCATATGGAGATGATTATGATAGAAATCACAAAATCACTTGCTGTCATTGAACGTTCACTCCAGTTAGGATGCGATAGCTATTTGTGTGTGTCTTTTTTATGTATTTTATAACAACTTCCATTGATTCTAATAGCAATAGAATCCCTAAGTCATGTAACGGTTCCTCCCCCCTTTTTGAAAATTCAATAGCTGCTTCACAACCCTTGCTAACTGCAGGGATGGGAATTCTTACATGACTTTTACATTGAGACATAATCTCATTGATGTTTTTATATAGACAGTTTCAGCCATATCAGTCAGTTCACTATGCATAGTACAGGAGGACAACAGATGCACCTTCTGTGCTGCATAGTGATCTGATGATAAGGATGCTCAAAGCCAGCCATCAAAAAATTAAATGATATTGTATCTGAAGCTCTAAATTATTTTAACATATCAAAATACTTTGATTTTAAGCTTACATTTATTGAAAAAGCATATATGACAGTACGTTATTATCCACTCAAATATCCACTTACTGAGTAGTGCATGGATATAACTTTGTCAAAGAAAAGAGTGGTTCAAATGGCTCTGAGCACTATGGGACTCAACTTCTGAGATCATTAGTCCCCTAGAACTTAGAACTAGTTAAACCTAACCAACCTAAGGACATCACACACATCCATGCCCGAAGCAGGATTCGAACCTGCAACCATAGCGGTCTCGCGGTTCCAGACTGCAGCGCCTAGAAGCGCACCGCCATTTTGGCCGGCTAACTTTGTCATTTTTCATTTATTTTTATATGTCAGTTTTATCTGTAGAGATACCCGAGACATTTTTATCACTGTATGTTTCATTCTTTCATGTGAGTAGTGTATTTAAGTAGTGGACAAGAATTAATTTTTTTCCTTCTAATTTAATGCTCTGAAATTGAATCATGCCTGTGAGCTAATTTTAAATGGAAGCACAAGTACAGTGATGCTGTATCTTCAACCAACTGACATGATATGGTAAGGTATATTTGTGAAGTTCACATCATACAAAGATAATCAGTGGTGGTGTTTTACATGACAATGATAACTTCTACATGATTTTGCACAAACAAATGGCCAGATAATGGATTAAGATACAGGGTCGACTCTTCTAGATCTACAAACAAGAATAAAACAATATGTAATCCATAAACTTACAGCTTTCATAAAAGGTGTTCATGACTCTCATTCCTCAAAACAGTGCAATGCCTCAACTTGGGAACCTGTTTGTCGACAGACCTCACTCTTGTTTTTTTTTTTCCTTTACAGCGCAGTCCCTCCGACACCCACCAGCAGGGGCCAAGTGGTACGGCAAGATGTATTGGCTTCTCTGCTGGCCAGCACTACTTCTGCTCAAAGTTACAATTCCTGACTGCAGCAAGCCCAAACTCCGCAAGCTTTTCTCTCTTACTTTCTTCATGTGTATTGTCTGGATTGGATTAAATGCATATTTTGTCTCATGGATGATTACTGTAATCGGTAAGCTCCTTGACATCTCTGCATAAGTTATAATTAACTTTCCAAATAAAGTGAGGGATCTTGTTGATGGATAAGAAAGTTCATGAGATTAAACCATTTGTAACTTATTTTGCTCATAAGCAATGTCCAGATATCAAAACTTTAATATAATTTCATTCAATATGAATGTTAAACTATTAGTGACAGTAGGGAAATATATAATTTTATAAACTTTATTGAATCTTATTCATTAAAACAGTAAATAATAAATAAAAAAATGGGCTTGGGAAATTAAAAGATACAAAAGTATGAGAAATTATAACAATCAATTACAGAAGAGAACAAAAAGTGATTGCAAGCCTTTATTCAGAGATACACACAAAATAGAAGATTACATACCATTTGGTGATGAAGAAATATTTAAAATCCCAAATGTTATAGCTTCAAACACATTTTACAAATCTGTGAGTTTAGGCCATATCCCAGTTGCTTTTCTTTTCATGGCCACTAAGCAATCCACTTTTTTGCTTCAGATATTATTAACTTTCAACATATGGATCTGGAAAGCAATGAAACAAGACACCAATTACAGCAATAATTTGAACATACATATCTGTAGTTACATATGGTATACAATTCACTGTTTAAAAGAGGTTTGGAGCAAGAGCGTGTACAACAGGCCGAAGATGTGCTTTGTTGGTGCTGCACATTTTAGCGTTTTTGGCTGAGATAAATTCATCCTTCAATGTCCTTCTTTGGCATGCCAGTGCAGAAGTGTACACAGAATTGCTTCTGCATAATATTTCATTAATTTTAACAATATCTGCATGTATTGTGATATACTGTAAAATTCCGAACACGTGCTAGTACTGTTATCGTCAAAGGTAGGCTTAAACTTAATTGTGCTCTTTTAAAATTTTTGAGAACAGTAGGCCTGCCCTCATTCAAAACAACCATTCTCTTCTTTCATTGTATAATTTACATGAGAAATAGATTATTATTGAGAACTTCTGGATGCTTGCAAAACTATATTTTCGTAAGTTACCAGTAATAGTATTTCCGATATGTAAGTAATTCCATAGCAAATTAGCATTTGAGGTTCACAGCTTCTGCCAAAGAATATATCACTCATGTATTTAATCATATATAAATGTAAATAATTGTGCATTTTTGGGAATTTTCGGTAGATACCATTGTCCTTTACATAAACTACGAGTAATTTGCAGTAAGTTGGCATTTGTGATTTAGTTACTGTAGCAGATATTCTAACTAACATATTGTGTTACACCCAGTTTTCCATTAAGAGGAGTAGCCCCATATATTATCTACATTAATCATCTTCATTTTTGAGTTTGCTAATAATTATAATTAACCTCAGAATGTTTTAGGAAACTAGTAATTTTTACCATAGGTCTTGTGTTGCCTTGACAGAAATCTCATTTTGCATGTTTGTTCCAGTTCTTACAGGAAATTAGCAACTTTTTAGCTCAAGAGATCAAATGATAATCATCAGGTTTAATTTATAGTTCTTTGTTCACTGCCCCATAATACATTGCATCAGTCAAACTGCAACCCCGCTGTGAATCCTGTTCTCAAACACAGGATGAGTTGGTTGATATTCATGTGCAGCTGCTATGAACTGTTGTGATGGGAGGGCTCCTGAGTGTCATGTACCTGTTATCCTGGTACCAGAGGTACCTCAAGTACTATCCTCTCCTGTGGATCCTGTCTCTCCTGCAGAAAGTACAGAATCTGTCACCACTCATCCACTTGACCATGAGTGGCATTTCATTGGTAGATCTAGGTGTTCTGTACAAGGTGGACAGGGACCAGGGAGGACTCAGGGTGTACTACAGATCCTCATAACCAACAAGTTGGAGGTGCTGTCTTTCACTGAAAATTAAACATCCAGTGGGAATCACTTCACGTGTTTTGGGTAAACCTGTTTTCTACAGTGTCAAGAGGAGGCAAACGCTAAAGGGTAGGAATCTATTAATCGTCAGTAGTTCAAATGTATGGCGAATGATGTACCCCTTAGGTAAATAGCAGCATGGACAGGAAAGGGCACCAGGTGCACTCAGTGTGTATGCCTGATGGTCACATTCAAATGATGAAGAGGCTGTTCCAGCAACCGTTGAGGAAACAGGATTCAACCAACTGCAGATTGTGGCGCACATTGGAACAAATGATGTCTGTCATATGGCTCTGAGGTCATACTTGGGTTGTTCCAGAGACTGGCAGACTTGTGCATAACACTCACAATTTGCAGCATTGTCCCCAGAACTAATCGTGGCCCTTTGGTTCTGAGTTGAGCGGAAGAACTGTACCAGAGACTTCATAGATGCTATGACAGGCTAGAGTCCGACTTCCTGGACTTGCGCCATGTGGTTGAGAACTGTAAGGTCCTCCTAAATGGGCTGGGTTTGCATTAAACATCAGAGGCTGCTACTCAGGTAGCTGATATTGTGTGGGGTGTGCACAAGAGCTTTTTAGCTTCAGCAACTATCCATCCAATCAAGATAATGATAGCTGTAGGAAACCCGGAATATCAGTGTAAGATCGAAAGAAATGCCTCCCACGGATGAGAGTATTACAATTGTAATGGTAAATTGCCGAAGCATTCACAACAAAGTTTGAAGCATTCATGAAAAGCAATGAAGCTCACATAATATTAGGATCAGAAAGCAGATTGAAACCTAAAATTGATAGCAGTAAGATTTTTGGACTAAATTTGAGTGTACCTCGAAAGGACAGGCAAACAGGAAATGGAGGTGGTGTCTTTGTTGCAGTAGGCAAGAATCTAAGGTCCACTGAGACAGAAATTAAAGCTATATGTGAGACTGTCTGGACAAGACTCAGTATTAGGGGTGGGCGTAAAATAATAATTGGATCCTTCTACTGTCCAACAGACACATCTCCTTATGTAACCAAAAACTTTAGAGAAAACCTTGGTTCACCTGTATGTAAGCTCCCCAATAATACTGTAATCTTCACTGGAGACTGTAATCATCCAACAGTTAATTGGGAAAACTACAGTTTTTTAGTGGTGGGCATGATAAGACATCATGCAGAACATTACTAAATGCCTTCTCTGAAAAGTGCCTGGAACAGATAGATAGAAGCCCCACTCATGATGAAAATATATGAATCTAATGGCAACAAATAGACCTGATCTCTTTGAGGATGTCTTCATCAAAACTGATATCAGTGACCATGACGTGGTTGTGAGAACCAGGATTATCAAAGTCCAATGGACAACTAAAACAAGCAGAAAGATACATATGTTCAATAAAATGGAAAAAAATCAGTAGTGCCATTTATAACAAGGAACTTGAAACTTTCGGCACAGGGCAGAAGCATGTAGAGGAACTCTGGCTCAAGTTTAAAAGAATAGTTGACCATGCACTGCATAAATGTGTACTCAGCAGAACAGTTCTTAATGGGAAGGAACCTCCATGGTATACAGTCACTGCAAAGAAACTTCTAAAGAAACAGAGATTACTGAATATTAGGTGTAAAACAAAGTGAAGGGCTACAGATAGAGAGATGTTGAATAAAACATATTTGGCTGCCAAGAAAGCAATGTGTGATGCCTTCAGTTACTACCATAGCAGTATATCGTTAGATAATATTTCACAAAACTCAAAGAAATGCTGGTCATATGTAAAGGCTGTCAGTGGCATCAAAGTTAGTCTCCAGTGCCTAACGCATGAGACAGGAACTTAAATTGAGGATAGCAAAGCAAATGCTGAAATGCTTAACTGTGTTTTCAAATGTTCTTTTACAAAGGAAAACCCAGTCCTTGTACCACTGAAAAGATGAATGAAATAAGTAGTTGTGTCAGTGGCATTGAGAAACCCCTGAAATCATTAAAACTGAACAAAGCTCCAGGGCTTGATTAGATTAGATTAGATTTACTTTCATTCCAATTGATCCGTAGTGAGGAGGTCCTCCAGGACGTAGAACATGTCAGAAAAACAACAATACATGACAAATATTTACAACTCAAACAAATAAGCTAATGTACCATTCACAGGTCCCAAGTGGCATGGTCATCTTTTTTTAAATGAACGCTATATGAAAGAATCATTTTACAAATACTAATGCAATGAATTTAATATAAAAAAGTTTTTATTTATTTATAAGGTAATAAATGAGTAATACAACTACCTAATACTTATTTACAATGAACAAATTACTGTACTGAACTGATGCAGAAGTATGTAATATATATATATATATATATATATATATATATATATATATATATATATATGTCTGCTTGTGTCTGTATGTGTGGATGGATATGTGTGTGTGTGGGAGTGTATACCTGTCCTTTTTTCCCCCAAAGGTAAGTCTTTCCGCTCCCGGGATTGGAATGATTCCTTACCCTCTCCCTTAAAACCCACTTCCTTTCGTCTTCCCCTCTCCTTCCCTCTTTCCTGATGAGGCAACAGTGTGTTGCGAAAGCTTGAATTTTGTGTGTATGTTTGTGTTTGTTTGTGTGTCTATCGACCTGCCAGCGCTTTCGTTCGGTAAGTCACCTCATCTTTGTTTTTTTTTATATATATATATATATATATATATATATATATATATATATATATATAATAGAGGGAAACATTCCACGTAGGAAAAATAAAAAAATGGTTCAAATGGCACTGAGCACTATGGGACTTAACATCTATGGTCATCAGTCCCCTAGAACTTAGAACTACTTAAACCTAACTAACCTAAGGACATCACACAACACCCAGTCATCACGAGGCAGAGAAAATCCCTGACCCCGCCAGGAATCGAACCCGGGAACCTGGGTGTGGGAAGCGAGAATGCTACCGCACAACTAGGAAAAATATATCTTAAAACAAAGATGATGTAACTTACCAAACGATAGCATTGGCATGTTGATAGACACACAAACAAACACAAACACACATACAAAATTCAAGCTTTTGCAAACAACGGTTGCTTCGTCTGCTTGTGTCTGTATATGTGCGGATGGATATGTGTGTGTGTATGTGTGGGAGTGTATACCTGTCCTTTTTTCCCCCAAAGGTAAGTCTTTCCGCTCCCGGGATTGGAATGATTCCTTACCCTCTCCCTTAAAACCCACTTCCTTTCGTCTTCCCCTCTCCTTCCCTCTTTCCTGATGAGGCAACAGTGTGTTGCGAAAGCTTGAATTTTGTGTGTATGTTTGTGTTTGTTTGTGTGTCTATCGACCTGCCAGCGCTTTCGTTCGGTAAGTCACCTCATCTTTGTTTTTTTATATATATATATATATATATATATATATATAATAGAGGGAAACATTCCACGTAGGAAAAATAAAAAAATGGTTCAAATGGCACTGAGCACTATGGGACTTAACATCTATGGTCATCAGTCCCCTAGAACTTAGAACTACTTAAACCTAACTAACCTAAGGACATCACACAACACCCAGTCATCACGAGGCAGAGAAAATCCCTGACCCCGCCAGGAATCGAACCCGGGAACCTGGGTGTGGGAAGCGAGAATGCTACCGCACAACTAGGAAAAATATATCTAAAAACAAAGATGATGTAACTTACCAAACGATAGCATTGGCATGTTGATAGACACACAAACAAACACAAACACACATACAAAATTCAAGCTTTTGCAAACAACGGTTGCTTCGTCTGCTTGTGTCTGTATATGTGCGGATGGATATGTGTGTGTGTATGTGTGTGAGTGTTTACCTGTCCTTTTTTCCCCCTAAGGTAAGTCTTTCCGCTCCCAGGATTGGAATGACTCCTTACCGTCTCCCTTAAACACACATCCTTTCGTCTTTCCCTCTCCTTTCCTCTTTCCTGATGAAGCAACCGTTGGTTGCGAAAGCTTGAATTTTGTGTGTATGTTTGAGTTTGTTTGTGTGTCTATCGACCTGCCAGCACTTTCGTTTGGTAAGTCACATCATCTTTGTTTCTAGATATATTTTTCCCACGTGGAATGTTTCCATATATATAAAAACAAAGATGAGGTGACTTACCGAACGAAAGCGCTGGCAGGTCGATAGACACACAAACGAACACAAACATACACACAAAATTCTAGCTTCCGCAACCAATGGTTGCCTCATCAGGAAAGAGGGAAGGAGACGGAAAGACGAAAGGATGTGGGTTTTAAGGGAGAGTTGTCTTGTGACAGCCAGAGCGAGAGCACCAGCAGCAGCGAGTACTGTTTGTATAAAGCGTTTATTTTGCATTTTGTTTACGACCTTCCACTAAGGAAGGGATTCTATTTGTGTTTATCTGCTCTGCATAGTAACTAACAGTTCTTGATAAAACTTTATGTAGTTTTCGTGTTAGATTTCTTAGTGTTTTCTTGATCGTTTAGAACAGAAAGCGCCCTAAAACCGTCTTTTGTTTGTTTCGCGGCCGTTAGCCACTAGTCACTTGAATCAGCAGTTGTCTTGTGACAGCCAGAGCGAGAGCACCAGCAGCAGCGAGTACTGTTTGTATAAAGCGTTTTTGTACTTATTTGCTGCGCTTAGCTTTTACATAGTTTTTCTGGGAAAACCTAGCGTAGTTTTTGCGTCTCGTATTTCAGTGAGTGTTTCTTGATTATCAGAGTAGCTCATCAGAAGATTATCTTGGGAATTTGTCACCGTATAGAGTAGGGTAAACATAGTCATGTGTAGGGACTGTGGTTGTTGTGAGCGGACGCAAGGAGAATTGGCCACTCTTCGGGGGCAGGTGGAGGCTTTGTCTGTTAGGCTCATCGAGCTCGAGGCGCAGGCGTCGGCTCGTAGTGGCGTTGGGGCAACTGTGGTGAGACCTATGCCTACTTTGGTGGCCTTGGAATCACATGGAACCCCTGATGTCGCTGCGTCTTCCGGCAGTGAGCATCTTACCGGTCAGCCATCACTCCAGGGTGAATGGCGGACAGTGGTGGGCTCGCGCGTGCCTGGCCGAAAGGCGAAGGTGGGATCTGGCTGCGTGGGAGCTGCCTTACCCCTTTCCAACAGGTACGGGGTGCTTCCTAGTGGTGATGACATCGTTTCCGAGCCACCACAGGATGCCTCGCCTGTTGGGCCAGTGGCCGATTCTCCGGCAAGGTCCCGACAGTCACAGAGGGCGGGCCTATTAGTTATAGGGAGCTCCAACGTTAGGCGGGTTATGGAGCCCCTCAGGAAAATAGCGGGTAGGTCAGGGAAGAATGCCAGTGTGCACTCGGTGTGCTTGCCGGGGGGTCTCGTCCGTAATGTGGAGGAGGCCCTTCCGGCAGCTATTGAACGCACTGGGTGTGACCGGCTGCAGATAGTAGCACATGTCGGAATGAATGACGCCTGCCGCTTGGGTTCTGAGGCCATCCTTGGTTCCTTCCGGCGGCTGGCTGATTTGGTGAAGACAACCAGCATCGCACGCGGAGTGCAAGCTGAGCTTAATATCTGCAGCATAGTGCCCAGAGTCGATCGCGGTCCTCTGGTTTGGAGCCGTGTGGAGGGTCTAAACCAGAGGCTCAGACGACTCTGCGACTATAATGGTTGCAAATTCATCGACCTCCGTTATTGGGTGGAGAACTGTAGGGCCCCCCTAGACAGGTCAGGCGTGCACTACACACCGGAAGCAGCTACTAGGGTAGCAGAGTACGTGTGGCGTGCACACGGGGGTTTTTAGGTTAGAGGGACCCCCCCTTGGGCGAAACGATAAAACACCTGACGGCTTACCAGAGAGGACATTATCATCGTTGATAAAGAACGTCCGTCCTCAGAGACCAAAAACAGGAAAAGTTAACGTAATATTGGTAAACTGCAGGAGTATCCAGGGCAAGGTTCCTGAATTAGTATCTCTTATTGAAGGAAATAGTGCGCATATAGTATTAGGAACGGAAAGTTGGTTAAAACCGGAAGTGAACAGTAACGAAATCCTAGACACAGAATGGAATATATACCGCAAGGATAGGATAAACGCCAATGGTGGAGGAGTATTTATAGCAGTAAAAAATTCAATAATATCCAGTGAAGTTATTAGCGAATACGAATGTGAAATAATCTGGGTTAAGTTAAGTATCATAGGTGGGTCAGATATGATAGTCGGATGCTTCTATAGACCACCTGCATCAGCAACCGTAGTAGTTGAACGCCTCAGAGAGAACCTGCAGAACGTCGTGAAGAAGTTTCGTGATCATACTATTGTAATAGGGGGAGACTTCAATCTACCAGGTATAGAATGGGATAGTCACACAATCAGAACTGGAGCCAGGGACAGAGACTCTTGTGACATTATCCTGACTGCCTTGTCCGAGAATTACTTCGATCAGATAGTTAGAGAACCAACTCGTGAAGCTAACGTTTTAGACCTCATAGCAACAAATAGACCGGAACTTTTCGACTCCGTGAATGTAGAAGAGGGTATCAGTGATCATAAGTCAGTGGTTGCATCAATGACTACAAGTGTAATAAGGAATGCCAAGAAAGGAAGGAAAATATATTTGCTTAACAAGAGTGATAGGGCACAAATCGCAGAATATCTGAGTGACCACCATCAAACGTTCATTTCTGAGGAAGAGGATGTGGAACAAAAATGGAAAAAATTCAGAAACATCGTCCAGTACGCCTTAGATAAGTTCATACCGACTAAGGTCCAAAGCGAGGGGAAAGATCCACCGTGGTATAACAATCATGTACGAAAGGTACTACGGAAACAAAGAAAGCTTCATCATAGGTTTAAGAGTAGTCGAATCATAGCTGATAAGGAAAAGCTGAACGAAGCGAAAAAGAGCGTAAAGAGAGCAATGAGAGAAGCATTCAACGAATTCGAACATAAAACATTGGCAAACAATCTAAACAAGAACCCTAAAAAGTTTTGGTCATATGTAAAATCGGTTGTTGTTGTTGTTGTTGTGGTCTTCAGTCCTGAGACTGGTTTGATGCAGCTCTCCATGCTACTCTATCCTGTGCAAGCTTCTTCATCTCCCAGTACCTACTGCAACCTACATCCTTCTGAATCTGCTTAGTGTATTCATCTCTTGGTCTCCCTCTACGATTTTTACCCTCCACGCTGCCCTCCAATGCTAAATTTGTGATCCCTTGATGCCTCAAAACATGTCCTACCAACCGATCCCTTCTTCTAGTCAAGTTGTGCCACAACCTTCTCTTCTCCCCAATCCTATTCAATACCTCCTCATTAGTTACGTGATCTACCCACCTTATCTTCAGCATTCTTCTGTAGCACCACATTTCGAAAGCTAAGCGGATCTAAATCCCCTATTCAGTCACTCGTTGACCACGATGGCACCAAAACAGAGGACGACCGAAGAAAGGCAGAAATACTGAATTCAGTGTTCCGAAACTGTTTCACTGCGGAAAATCGTAACACGGTCCCTGACTTCAGCCGTCGCACGGACGCCAAAATGGAAAATATTGAAATAAACTATATCGGAATTGAAAAACAACTGCTATCACTTAGTAGCGGAAAAGCATCCGGACCAGACGAGATACCCTTAAGATTCTACAGTGATTATGCTAAAGAACTTGCCCCCTTTCTATCAGCAATTTATCGTAGATCGCTGGAAGAACGTAAAGTACCTAGCGACTGGAAGAAAGTGCAGGTTGTTCCCATTTTCAAGAAGGGTCATAAATCAGATGCGAATAATTATAGGCCTATTTCACTTACGTCAATCTGTTGTAGAATAATGGAACATGTTTTGTGTTCTCGTATTATGACGTTCTTAGATAATACAAATCTCCTTCATCATAACCAACATGGATTCCGCAAACAGAGATCATGTGAAACTCAGCTCGCCCTATTTGCCCAAGAAATTCACAGTGCCGTAGGCACTGGCGAGCAGATTGATGCCGTATTCCTGGACTTCAGGAAGGCATTTGATACGGTTCCGCACTTACGTTTAGTGAAAAAAATACGAGCTTACGGAATATTGGACCAGGTTTGTGATTGGATTCAGGATTTCCTAGAAGAAAGAACACAACATGTCATTCTTAACGGTTCAAAATCTGCAGATATAGAGGTAATTTCGGGAGTACCGCAGGGAAGCGTGATAGGACCTTTATTGTTTACAATATACATAAATGACTTAGTTGACAACATCGGTAGCTCTGTGAGGCTATTTGCAGATGACACGGTTGTCTACAAGAAAGTAGCAACATCAGAAGACTCGTACGTACTCCAGGAGGACCTGCAGAGGATTAATGCATGGTGCGACAGCTGGCAGCTTTCCCTAAACGTAGATAAATGTAATATAATGCGCATACATAGGGGCAGAAATCCATTCCAGTATGATTATGCCATAGGTGGTAAATCATTGGAAGCGGTAACGACCGTAAAATACTTAGGAGTTACTATCCGGAGCGATCTGAAGTGGAATGATCACATAAAACAAATAGTGGGACAAGCAGGCGCCAGGTTGAGATTCATAGGAAGAATTCTAAGAAAATGTGACTCATCGATGAAAGAAGTAGCTTACAAAACGCTTGTTCGTCCGATTCTTGAGTATTGCTCATCAGTATGGGACCCTTACCAGGTTGGATTAATAGAAGAGATAGACATGATCCAGCGAAAAGCAGCGCGATTTGTCATGGGGACATTTAGTCAGCGCGAGAGCGTTACGGAAATGCTGAACAAGCTCCAGTGGCAGACACTTCAAGAAAGGCATTACGCAATATGGAGAGGTTTATTATCGAAATTACGAGAGAGCACATTCCGGGAAGAGATGGGCAACATATTACTACCGCCCACATATATCTCGCGTAATGATCACAACGAAAAGATCCGAGAAATTAGAGCAAATACGGAGACTTACAAGCAGTCGTTCTTCCCATGCACAATTCGTGAATGGAACAGGGAAGGGGGCATCAGATAGTGGTACAATAAGTACCCTCCGCCACACACCGTAAGGTGGCTCGCGGAATATAGATGTAGATGTAGATGTAAGGAGTCATTCCAATCCCGGGAGCGGAAAGACTTACCTTGGGGGGAAAAAAGGACAGGTATACACTCGCACACACACACATATCCATCCACACATACAGACACAAGCAGACATATTTAAAGACAAAGAGTTTGGGCAGAGATGTCAGTCGAGGCGGAAGTGTAGAGGCAAAGAAGTTGTTGAAAGACAGGTGAGGTATGAGTGGCGGCAACTTGAAATTAGCGGAGATTGAGGCCTGGCGGATAACGAGAGGAGAGGATATACTGAAGGGCAAGTTCCCATCTCCGGAGTTCGGATAGGTTGGTGTTGGAGGGAAGTATCCAGATAACCCGGACGGTGTAACACTGTGCCAAGATGTGCTGGCTGTGCACCAAGGCATGTTTAGCCACAGGGTGATCCTCATTACCAACAAACACTGTCTGCCTGTGTCCATTCATGCAAATGGACAGTTTGTTGCTGGTCATTCCCACATAGAATGCATCACAGTGTAGGCAGGTCAGTTGGTAAATCACGTGGGTGCTTTCATACGTGGCTCTGCCTTTGATCGTGTACACCTTCCGGGTTACAGGACTGGAGTAGGTGGTGGTGGGAGGGTGCATGGGACAGGTTTTGCACCGGGGGCGGTTACAAGGATAGGAGCCAGAGGGTAGGGAAGGTGGTTTGGGGATTTCATAGGGATGAACTAACAGGTTACGAAGGTTAGGTGGATGGCGGAAAGACACTCTTGGCGGAGTGGGGAGGATTTCATGAAGGATGGATCTCATTTCAGGGCAGGATTTGAGGAAGTCGTATCCCTGCTGGAGAGCCACATTCAGAGTCTGGTCCAGTCCCGGAAAGTATCCTGTAACAAGTGGGGCACTTTTGTGGTTCTTCTGTGGGGGATTCTGGGTTTGAGGGCATGAGGAAGTGGTTCTGGTTATTTGCTTCTGTACCAGGTCGGGAGGGTAGTTGCGGGATGCGATTCTATGTGGGAATGACCAGCAACAAACTGTCCATTCGCATGAATGGACACAGGCAGACAGTGTTTGTTGGTAATGAGGATCACCCTGTGGCTAAACATGCCTTGGTGCACAGCCAGCACATCTTGGCACAGTGTTACACCGTCCGGGTTATCTGGATACTTCCCACCAACACCAACCTATCCGAACTCCGGAGATGGGAACTTGCCCTTCAGTATATCCTCTCTTCTCGTTATCCGCCAGGCCTCAATCTCCGCTAATTTCAAGTTGCCGCCACTCATACCTCACCTGTCTTTCGACAACTTCTTTGCCTCTACACTTCCGCCTCGACTGACATCTCTGCCCAAACTCTTTGCCTTTAAATATGTCTGCTTGTGTCTGTATGTGTGGATGGATATGTGTGTGTGTGCGAGTGTATACCTGTCCTTTTTTCCCCCCAAGGTAAGTCTTTCCGCTCCCGGGATTGGAATGACTCCTTACCCTCTCCCTTAAAACCCACATCCTTTCGTCTTTCCCTCTCCTTCCCTCTTTCCTGATGAGGCAACCGTTGGTTGCGAAAGCTAGAATTTTGTGTGTATGTTTGATTTTGTTTGTGTGTCTATCGACCTGCCAGCGCTTTCGTTCGGTAAGTCACCTCATCTTTGTGTTTATATATATTTTTTCCCACGTGAAATGTTTCCCTCTATTATATTGATATCATTAATTTGAATCCAACAATTACGTTTGTTATTGTCACTGTTGCATTTCGAAATCTCTTCTGTCATCTTATTTTCGTCTTTCTGTTTTTGCCAGTAGTTTCACTTTGTATTCACCTTCTCCTGTTTACCGTAATCTGCTATACTATTTTATGCCGCCTATATACACTCAATAATACGTAACCCACTTCCAAACCATAACCAACAATTTTTTTTTTTGCCGCTTTTAGCATTACCGCCGCTATAAAATCCACCGTTTCTAGTTCACAAAAAGTTCCTTTCACCTTTTAAACAACCATTTCGGCCAGTTCTAATAACTTTCGCTTTATTTCCATTTCCGTTTTTCCCATATCACTTATAATTATTAGCCGCTTCCCACAGGTTTTAACGTCATTATTTTCTCGTCAGACAATTGATAACCTCATTTTCATAATCTGCCACCACAAAACCACTCCTTTTAATATACTACACGCAGTTTTTTCGAAATTTTCCCGAATTTCTCCGTCCTTTAACGTGTTTTGGCGGCAACACAACCACCTAACCTTTGTGCACATCGTTGTCTACCAACCCAAGTCCAACATATCCCAGCTGTAACCAACACCTTTTCGCTTTTTTTCATTCCAGATCTCCAGTTCCTTTCCAGTTCACCTTTATCTCTTCCCATATATTTTTATTTTCATTTTCATTTCACCTCATGTTACACTTTTCACCTTCTGATATCATGTCACCCTCACAACACCCCCACAACGACCCCATTAAGTTTTATTTACATTCCCTCCGCAAACATGCTTCCACCCTAGCCAGATTACGCTCCCATATTCTATTTTCTCAGGCTTGTCTGACATTTGGCATTACCCCCAAAGGCCTCACACTTAAAGTTCCCATCTCTGGCTGTAACCCTTCCTTCCATCAGTCCCTATACCAGTTCCAAACTGAACAATCCATTGCCTCACCCACCTAATCCTTCACCTACACATCAACTCAGCCAATGAACACACCCGTCAACTCCTATCCTTAATAAAAGTCCTTAATCTTTCCTCTCCCACATCCACACCGGCTGTTCAGAGCATCCTCCTACAGGCCAACCGTAAATTAGAACAGCATGCCACTCTCCACCTCAAAAAACTATCCAATCTCCTGGTTTCCCACCTCCGGAATGGCAACTCACTCACCCTTCACAACCTTTCCAGCAAACCTCTACCTCCTCTCATTGCACACAAACCCAGTCTCTCCCATCTACTCAATCTCCCACTTCCAGCTCCACTCCCTCCAAAACCTCAAAATTCCGATCAACACAATCTGGAACCACAACAACCTAATTCAGTAGTTAACCTTTCCTCCAAACCTCTCTCCCAATCCGAAACCTCTGTCCTATCCAAAGGCCTCACCTTCAGCCCCACTCCCAGATTCAACCAAACAGCCCTCGTCAAAGATTTACTGTCCTACACTCGTACTCTCTGCTGGAAATATCACTTTGGCACGAAGAAAAATGATCCTAATCCTACTCCTAATGATCCAACTCCCCAAGACACCATCCAAATTGAACCCTGCCTGGAACAGTTCCGTCCTCCGTCACAGCGGGACCCACCTCCTCTTCCTCAAAATCACCCTCTCCGAACCTTCCAGAAATTTCTGACTTCCAGCCTTGCATCTCAATCCTTCTTAAAAAAACCTTAATCCTACACCCAACATCACCACTGGTGAAGCCCAGGCTATCCATGATCTGAAGACTGACCGATCCATCATCATTCTTCCGGCGGACAAGGGTTCCATGACCGTGGTACTTGATCGTCGGGAGTATGTGGCTGAGGGACTGCGTCAGCTTTCAGACAACACCACATACAAAGTTTGCCAAGGTAACCCCATTCCCGATGTCCAGGCGGAGCTTCAAGGAATCCTCAGAACCTTAGGCCCCCTGCAAAACCATTCACCTGACTCCATCAACCTCCTGACCCCACCGACACCCCATACCCCTACCTTCTACCTTCTTCCTAAAATCCACAAACCCAATCATCCCGGCCGCCCCATTGTAGCTGGTTACCAAGCCCCCACAGAACGTGTCTCTGCCTACGTAGATCAACACCTTCAACCCATTACATGCAGTCTCCCATCCTTCATCTAAGACACCAACCACTTCCTCGAACGGCTGGAATCCTTACCCAATCTGTTACCCCCGGAAACCATCCTTGTAACCATTGATGCCACTTCCTTATACACAAATATTCCGCACGTCCAGGGCCTCGCTGCGATGGAGCATTTCCTTTCACGCCGATCACCTGCCACCCTACCTAAAACCTCATTCCTCATTACTTTAGCCAGCTTCATCCTGACCCACAACTTCTTCACTTTTGAAGGCCAGACATACCAACAATTAAAGCGAACAGCCATGGGTACCAGGATGGCCCCCTCGTACGCCAACCTATTCGTGGGTCGCTTAGAGGAAGCCTTCTTGGTTACCCAGGTCTGCCAACCCATAGTTTGGTACAGATTTATTGATGACATCTTCATGATCTGGACTCACAGTGAAGAAGAACTCCAGAATTTCCTCTCCAACCTCAACTCCTTTGCTTCCATCAGATTCACCTGGTCCTACTCCAAATCCCATGCCACTTTCCTTGACATTGACCTCCACCTGTCCAATGGCCAACTTCACACGTCCGTCCACATCAAACCCACCAACAAGCAACAGTACCTCCATTATGACAGCTGCCACCCATTCCACATCAAACGGTCCCTTCCCTACAGCCTAGGTCTTCGTGGCAAACGAATCTGCTCCAGTCCGGAATCCCTGAACCATTACACCTACAATCTGACAACAGCTTTCGCATCCCGCAACTACCCTCCCGACCTGGTACAGAAGCAAATAACCAGAGCCACTTCCTCATCCCCTCAAACCCAGAATCCCCCACAGAAGAACCACAAAAGTGCCCCACTTGTGACAGGATACTTTCCGGGACTGGACCAGACTCTGAATGTGGCTCTCCAGCAGGGATACGACTTCCTCAAATCCTGCCCTGAAATGAGAATCATCCTTCATGAAATCCTCCCCACTCCGCCAAGAGTGTCTTTCCGCTGTCCACCTAACCTTTGTAACCTGTTAGTTCATCCCTATGAAATCCCCAAACCACCTTCCCTACCCTCTGGCTCCTATCCTTGTAACCTCCCCCGGTGCAAAACCTGTCCCATGCACCCTCCCACCACCACCTACTCCAGTCCTGTAACCCGGAAGGTGTACACGATCAAAGGCAGAGCCACGTGTGAAAGCACCCACGTGATTTACCAACTGACCTGCCTACACTGTGATGCATTCTATGTGGGAATGACCAGCAACAAACTGTCCATTTGCATGAATGGACACAGGCAGACAGTGTTTGTTGGTAATGAGGATCACCCTGTGGCTAAACATGCCTTGGTGCACAGCCAGCACATCTTGGCACAGTGTTACACCGTCCGGGTTATCTGGATACTTCCCACCAACACCAACCTATCCGAACTCCGGAGATGGGAACTTGCCCTTCAGTATATCCTCTCCTCTTGTTATCCGCCAGGCCTCAATCTCCGCTAATTTCAAGTTGCCGCCACTCATACCTCACCTGTCTTTCAACAACTTCTTTGCCTCTACATGTCCGCCTCGACTGACATCTCTGCCCAAACTCTTTGTCTTTAAATATGTCTGCTTGTGTCTGTATGTGTGGATGGATATGTGTGTGTGTGCGAGTGTATACCTGTTCTTTTTTCCCCCCAAGGTAAGTCTTTCCGCTCCCGGGATTGGAATGACTCCTTACCCTCTCCCTTAAAACCCACATCCTTTCGTCTTTCCCTCTCCTTCCCTCTTTCCTGATGAGGCAACCGTTGGTTGCGAAAGCTAGAATTTTGTGTGTATGTTTGTGTTTGTTTGTGTGTCTATCGACCTGCCAGCGCTTTCGTTCGGTAAGTCACATCATCTTTGTTTTTATATATATTTTTTCCCACGTGAAATGTTTCCCTCTATTTTTTATATATATATATATATATATATATATATATATATATATATATATATATATATATATATATATATATAAAAAACAAAGATGATGTGACTTAAGGAGAGGGAAAGACGAAAGGATGTGGGTTTCCAAACCCGGGAGCGGAAAGACTTACCTTAGGGGAAAAAATGGACACGTATACACTCGCACACACACACATATCCATCCACACATATACAGACACTAGCAGACATATTTAAAGGCAAAGAGTTTGGGCTCAGATGTCAGTCGAGGCGGAAGTGCAGAGGCAAAGATGTTGATGAATGACAGGTGAGGTATGAGTGGCGGCAACTTGAAATTAGCACAGATTGAGGCCTGGCGGATAATGAGAAGAGAAGATATACTGAAGGGCAAGTTCCCATCTCCGGAGTTCGGATAGGTTGGTGTTAGTGGGAAGTATCCAGATAACCCGGACGGTGTAACACTGTGCCAGGATGTGCTGGCCGTGCACCAAGGCATGTTTAGCCACAGGGTGATCGTCATTACCAACAAACACTGTCTGCCTGTGTGCATTCAAGCGAATGGACAGTTTGTTGCTGGTCATTCCCACATAGAAAGCTTCACAGTGTAGGCAGGTCAGTCGGTAAATCACATGGGTGCTTTCACACATGGCTCTGCCTTTGATCGTGTACACCTTCCGGGTTACAGGACTGGAGTAGGTGATGGTGGGAGGGTGCATGGGACAGGTTTTACACCGGGGGCAGTTACAAGGGTAGGAGACAGAGGGTAGGGAAGGTGGTTTGGGAATTTCATAGGGATGAACCAAGAGGTTACGTGGACGGCGGAAAGACACTCTTAGTGGAGTGGGGAGGATTTCATGAAGGATGGATCTCATTTCGGGGCAGGATTTGAGGAAGTCGTATCCCTGCTGGAGAGCCACATTCAGAGTCTGATCCAGTCCCGGGAAGTATCCTGTCACAAGTGGGGCACTTTTGGGGTTCTTCTGTGAGAGGTTCTGGGTTTGAGGGGATGAGGAAGTGGCTCTGGTTATTTGCTTCTGTACCAGGTCGGGAGGGTAGTTGCGGGATGGAAAAGCTGTTTTCAGGTTGTTGGTGTAATGGTTCAGGGATTCAGGACTGGAGCAGATTCGTTTGCCATGAAGGCCTAGGCTGTAGGGAAGGGACCGTTTGATATGGAATGGGTGGCAGCTGTCATAACGGAGGTACTGTTGCTTGTTGGTGGTTTTTATGTGGATGGATGTGTGAAGGTGGCCATTGAACAGACACATCCGTCCACATCAAACCCACCAACAAGCAACAGTACCTCCATTATGACAGCTGCCACCCATTCCACATCAAACGGTCCCTCCCCTACAGCCAAGGCCTTCGTGGCAAACGAATCTGCTCCAGTCCTGAATCCCTGAACCATTACACCAGCAACCTGAAAACAGCTTTCACATCCCGCAACTACCCTCCCGACCTGGTACAGAAGCAAATAACCAGAGCCACTTCCTCATCCCCTCAAACCCAGAACCTCTCACAGAAGAACCCCAAAAGTGCCCCACTTGTGACAGGATACTTCCTGGGACTGGATCAGACTTTGAATGTGGCTCTCCAGTAGTGATATGACTTCCTCAAATCCTGCCCCCTACATGAAATCCTCCCCACTCCACCAAGAGTGTCTTTCCGCCGTCCACGTAACCTTAGTAACCTCTTGGTTCATCCCTATGAAATCCCCATACCACCTTCCCTACCCTCTGGCTCCTACCCTTGTAACTGCCCCCGGTGTAAAACCTGTCCCATGCACCCTCCCACTATCACCTACTCCAGTCCTGTAACCCGGAAGGTGTACACGATCAAAGGCAGAGCCACGTGTGAAAGCACCCACGTGATTTACCAACTGACCTGCCTACACTGTGGAGCTTTCTATGTGGGAATGACCAGCAACAAACTGTCCATTCGGGTGAATGGACACAGGC
The DNA here is from genome assembly GCF_023864345.2 of Schistocerca serialis cubense. NCBI lineage: Eukaryota > Metazoa > Arthropoda > Insecta > Orthoptera > Acrididae > Schistocerca > Schistocerca serialis. The sequence continues at coordinate 106,778,581 of NC_064641.1, forward strand.
AGACAGTGTTTGTTGGTAATGAGGATCACCCTGTGGCTAAACATGCCTTGGGGCATGGCCAGCATATCTTGGCATAGTGTTACACTGTCCGGGTTATCTGGATACTTCCCACTAACACCAACCTATCCGAACTCTGGAGATGGGAACTTGCCCTTCGATATATCCTTTCTTCCCGTTATCCATCAGGCCTCAATCTCCGCTAATTTCAAGTTGCCGCCACTCATACCTCACCTGTCATTCAACAACATCTTTGCCTCTGCACTTCCGCCTCGACTGACATCTCTGCCCAAACTCTTTGCATTTAAATATGTCTGCTTGTGTCTGTATATGTGTGGATGGATATGTGTGTGTGTGCGAGTGTATACCTGTCCTTTTTTTCCCCCTAAGGTAAGTCTTTCCGCTCCCGGGATTGGAATGACTCCTTACCCTCTCCCTTAATGATAGACACACAAACATACACACAAAATTCAAGCTTTCGCAACCAACGGTTGCTTCATCAGGAAAGAGGGAAGGAGAGGGAAAGACGAAAGGATGTGGGTTTTAAGGGAGAGGGTAAGGAGTCATTCCAATCCTGGGAGTGGAAAGACTTACCTTAGGGGGAAAAAAGGGCAGGCATACACTCGCACACACACCCATATCCAACCGCACATACACAGACACAAGCAGACATTTGAAAAATGTACAGAAGGGATTCCTCAGTATGGAATGGGTGGAAACTGTTGAAGTATAGGTATTGTTGGTGGTTGGTACATTTGATTTGGACAGAAGTACTGATGATGTCTCAGAACAGATACCATGCATTCATATAATTGATTTGCCTTAATGGTCAATGAATGCACAGTCTTTTGTGCTGATGCACAGTATCGTTCGGCTTCCTGTAGGAAACTGAAACTGGCAACCTTGGAAGACATGGACAGGGACTGCAGGTAGCTGGTGCTAGGTGAGAATGCTGAGATAGTCTATACACTGGTAGTTTCCATGTTCTCCCAAACATTAGTTTATGTTTTTGGCTGACAATAGTTAATGTAAGTGCCTAGTAAGCAGGAGGTCACAGATTCGAATTCTGATCCAGCACACATATCCACTCGTCGCTTCTGATTCTGCATTAAGTCCTGATGTGGCTGATATCATCAGTTCCTCCTCTTTGCTTTCCTTTCTCCCCTGTCCACCATAAATTAACATGAAAGGTATTTTATTTCCTGACAGTTAAAAAGATAAGCTTGTTGAAAATGAACACTCAATGAAATATATACAGTTCTGTTGAGCAGTGTACATCAGATACTTAACTTCTTGTCATTTCATGTCCTGAAATTCTTCATAAGAACAGGATTTGGATGTACATCCATTTATCATGTTAAGTAAATGACATAAAGGATATAGCAATATACATTTTACAACATTTTACTAGTCAGAGTGACATATCTGATCAAAAGTGAACCATGAGCTCTCCAACTTAAAATTAAAAAAATTCTCATCAAGTTAATTTGGCATACAGACAGAAATGTTACAATCACCATTACTTGTTTCTTACAAATAAATCATCCAGAAAACAATGTTGTCGCTTGAATTTACATCAAATATGCAGAATGAACTATGATCTTAGCAATTTCTTTAATTACACAGTAACAAAATTAAGCACAGTGTTCCTACCATGTTTTTGATATACATTTATAAGAACTTTTGGCCTGGATTTACAGTAATTCTCTCTTTTACACAGAAAGTATGTTTTGGAAGTTTGTTTACATGTATTGGGTTTCATTATTTTGCAAAATGTCATAATTATTTGAATATTAGCAAGTTTTGTTACATGCATTAGTAACAAATATGGATAATGGTAGTTTCCATGTTCTCCCAAACATTACTTTATGTTTTTGGCTGACAAAATGAAAACCCACAGAATGGTATGACACAGTTTCATTATATAATAATTAAAACAAAATATGTCAAATTTATGACAATTTCAGATGTTCCTACAAATTGACCAAAATAATGTAAGTTTGATACATTGGTATTTCATAATCATTTACATATTACATCATTCACAAGGCAGAGATTATGGGTTCTGACATTATAATTATCTTGTTAATCTGGGCAATGACTTGCCGTCAGTCAGCTGAGAGCTGTGGTACTGATCTGTTCAATATGCTTTCCAAACAGGTCTGTTACATTTAAAGGTCTGCTACTGGGATATGAGCCATCAGGCAATGTGTCAGGAGCAGGGGTTGGAGCAGGAATGGTCAGGGATATTACAAAGATTCAGCTGGTTCCCTCCAGCAACATGCATAATGCAACCTCAAAAAACTCTCCAACCTGTTCAATTCCTACTCCTGCCTTGGAGTACCGCTATTCACTGCCTCTACAACAGCTGCCAAATCTCCCACACATCTCCTCATAGCCAACAAAATTTGCCTCGCAGTCTTACTCCATTTACAACACCCTCAGAAACTCCCTCCCACCATCATGCAGAATCGATCCTAAACAGACCTGAAGCAGAATCATGAATCTTTCTTCCAAAATCCATAGTCTCATATAAGTATCACTCCTTCCCAAAGGTCTTACCTTTTATGTTACTCTCAAATTCAATCATGCTGGAATTGTTAAGGATCTTCTCTCCTTCTCCTGGTCCCTGCAGTGGAAACACTTTTTCACCACAAATGTTACCAATCAGACTCAATTCAAAGCCAATGCTGAATCCTTCCTCACTCAGTTCACTCCTCCATCGAAACATGATCCATCCCCACTGTCTCCAAATCACCCTCTGTTAACATTCCAGAATTTCTTGACCTCAGATGCTGCCTCATCATCTTTTCCAACTTTCCATCCTCAGAAAGAACTGTAATTCACCACCTATAATCTTATCTCGACCTTATAGTCCTACCTGCCAAACAAAGGTTCCACCACTGTGGTTCTGAACTGCAGAGGTTGTCTGGCAGGAGGACTCTACCAGCTGTCAGATTTTCTCACCCGCAAACTGTCAGTTTCATCCACCTACAAACCCTGCCCAAGTGACCCCATTCCAGAACAGAAATCCAACAGGATCTCCAGTCTCTCCTCAAATAAAGCTTAGGCCTGGTCCAGAACCTCTCCCTTGAGTCTCTCTTTCTCCCTCTCCCTCTCCTCACCCCTACCACTCCCTGCACTCCTGTCTTCTACGTGCTTCCTAAAGTCCATAAATCCAACCACCCAGGATGCCCCATTGTGGCTGGTTACTGTGCTCCACTGAGAGACTCTCTGCTTTCATGAACCAATGTCTTCAGCCTGTAATCTACCTTCTTATATGGAAGACACCACCCATTTTCTCTATCAACTCTCCACAGTTCCTGTTCCTTTACCACACAGTGCTCTGCTTACCACTATTGATGCCATGCTCTGCTCATCACTATTGACGCCAATCTCGCTGTACACTAACAACCCTTATGCCCCTGGCTTTGGCACTATTGAACACTACATTTCCCAGTGCCAACTGACTCCAAACTTACTACGTCCTTCCTGATCATCATGAAAAGTCCATGGCACCACATGACACCATCCTATGCCACCCTATTCATGGGCCATCTAGAGGAATCCTTCCTAACCACTCAGAATCTCAAACTCCTCACCTGGTTCAGATTCATTAATAACATCTTTATGATCTGGACTGAGGATGGTGGCACTCTGTCCACATTCCTCCTGACCCTGAACACTTTCTTCCCCATCCCTTTAACCTAGTCCTCCTTAACCCAACAAGCCACACTCCTCAATGTTGACCTCCACCTCAAAGATGGCAACATCAGTATCTCTATCCATGTAAAACCTATGAAACACCAGCAATATGTCCACTTCAACAGCTACCATCCATTCCATACCAAGATGTATCTTCCAATCTTCCATATAGCTTAGCCATCCATGGCCATTGCATCTATAGTGACGAGCACTCCGTTGCCAAATATACAAAAGGGGTTTACTGAGTCCTTCACAGACTGAAATTGCCAATCTGACCTGGTACAGAAACAGATCTCACATGCCTCATTTCTCCAGTCACCCAACACTTCCCAGAATCCCAATGGTGAGCCACAAAGGATCACTCCCTTGTGACTCAGTACCGCCCAGAACTGGAGTAACAATCACATTCTCCTCCAGGGTTTCGACTACCTGTTGCCATGCCACGAAGTGGGGAATATCCCACCCGCTATATTTCTCCTCTCCCACAGTAGTGTTCTGCCACCTACTGAAGCTATGCAATATGCTTGTGATCCCCTACTTCCCCCCTGCTCCCGATACCTAATGGCTCATATCACAGCAGTTGATCTAGATGCAAGACTTCTCCAATACAACCTCCCACCACCACCTACTCCTGTTTGGTAACAGGCATCTCCTGTACTATTAAAGGCAGGACCACTTGTGAAAGCAGTCATGTGACTATCTAAGCTGCAGTCACACAGGTGCTTTCTGTGTGGGTATGAAAACCAACAAACTGCCTGTCCGCATAAATGGCCAACAGACTGAGGCCAAGAGATGGATGGACCACCCAGTTGCTGAAGATGCAGCCCAACAAAATGTGCTTCACTTCAGTAACTGCTTCACAGCATTCGCCATCTGTATCTTTCCTACTAACACCAGCTTTTCTGAACTGTGCTGGTATGAACCCTTCCTGAAATATATCCTACATTCCCATAGCCCCACTGCAACCTTTGCTAGTCCCTGTCCATTATTTATATCTTCCCTTCCCTACTCCCACTCCAGCAGCACTACAAAGCCTTCTGTTCCACCAGTGCAACCACCAGTCTTTCCCCCTTCGTCTACTTCTCTCCTTTACTGTTTCCCTTCTATTCATGCCGTCCAAACCTCCCATCTGCACCCAACATACCTGCCCTGTCCCCACCACATCCTTGCACACTCCCAAAAGCAGCACTTCACCTATCCCCACCCCTACCATGCTACCCCTCCCCATTCCTGGCCCAGTGCTACCCCTCCCAATTGCTGGCCCAGCGTCCAACTTAACCTCACCACATTGCAGCCTCAGCTGCCACAGACAGAAGTTGTGTGTGTGTAACTTGTACTTTTGTGAATGTATGCGTGCTTTGTGGCTGAAAGCTCAGATGTATAGTGGTATTTTTAGTGTACCTATCCGCAAGTCAGCATATCCTCTATGTGTTGAATAGCAATCTGTCCTTTCCATTATATTGTCATTATTCCACCCCAGATTCCCCATTGTACAAAATAGATTTAGTTTTGTTTAAAACCATGTTTACTAGAAATTATGCTAATTAACTGGGTATATATGCCCCAGGACAACTGGGAAATCTGTGACAAATGTGGGAATTTTTTAGAATTCTAGGAATTTGCATTCTTTTAGTTTTCAGTTAAATTTTTGTAATTTTCACAGGTAAAAGTGACACTACAACAAAGAATTTTGCTTTAGTCCACTTATGCAAAATAATACTGCAGCAATAAAACATAAATTCAGCAAAATAAAACTTAAGTTGCAAAGAAAATATGCTATTTAAGCAACAAAACACAGAGCAGACACAAAAATCTACCAGCAGCAAAATGTACCAAAGGCTTTAGGACAAAGACTATGGAACACACTGTAACAACAAACTGCTTTTGATGAGTGTGACATCACAACTGTTCACATTTCTAACAGGTCATGGGAAAATATTTCGAATGGTGGTTTGAGAACTTTGAGAAGCATTACTTTCAAAGCAAAGTTCCTTTTACACAAGATGAATTAGGTTACATGTGAGAATGTGTGATGAATTTCTTAAATCATAGATCATTTAACTCTCATTCAAAAGTTAAAGCTTCAACGACCAACCATTCAGAAAAATGTTGGGCCTAGAAGACCAACCATTTGTGACTTTTTTAACATTTTACTGACACATCTATGTTTTACATGTTGTTAAGGGTAACAGAGGCTAAAAGAAAACAAGCTTCAAGGTTAGTTTTCATATTTATTTTAGTTCTTTCATAAATTACAAATAATGCGATAATGACAGTAAAATGTCATTAAAAAGCAGTGTGAGCTGAATTCTTGAGCAATTTCATACATAATCAGTTTTTGTAGCAAATGTCGAAGTGTATTTAGCCAGGTAACTCATGAAATCTTTGGTGCACATCAGTGAAATTTACGATCATTCTTGTTACAAATATTCAGCTGCTGCACTTTAAGCAGTGCTCTTAGGATTCTGCCTGACCACAAGCTCAGAAAAAAAGGAAAATCAGCAAAAAAAATTTTGATGACAAATATTATATGTGAGAGCTTAGTTTTTCTTGTAGCCATACTGTATGGTGTTTATTTAAAACGTTAATTTTTCCACTTTGTGTGTTCATGCTACTTAACAGTGATGTTGCTGTTGGCTGACTATGTCATGTGTACCAAGATTTGAATACTTTCTGTTACTGACTGGTGAGATGATATGACAGGAGCTTTGACTGGCTGACAAAAGTGCATCACACAGTGCTATTTCGATTTCAGTGTTTTGGAAGTGGAAGCTACTGTGCTGTATATGGTAGAATTCATATTTATACTTCCGTAATATGAAAATATGCAGTGTACTTTTTGCCGTGCATCAAAGAACTTTCTAAAATCCATTGTTTTTTGCTGGGTTTTGTTTCCTACAGTGACAGGAAGTTATACACTGACATATAAAACCTTTACCATTTATAGGCTTGATAAGTTTTACAGCTCCAAGGGAAAGTGTAGTGTCACTTAAAACAGAAAAAAATGTACTTTCACCTTGTGTATAATGTATTTTCACCTGGAAAAAATGTATTTTCACCTAGGTAAAAGTGTATTTTTAACTGGTAAAATTGGAAATTTTTTTTTGTGTCGTGGATGCACCCTGAGGAAATGTTCTACTAAAGTACATAATAGTTATAACATTTTGAACTAATAGATAGATCTCAGACTGATGACACCACACATTGTAGAGTCTGGGATACCAAATTTTCATTAACATAATTAAAGTATTGTCGAACTAATTATGAGGTAATTAACATTAAAATTCAGAAATAGCAGCATTTTCTATTGCAGAATTTCCCTCTGTGCTTGTTAGATTCCAGTTAGCCATTATAGCTTTGTCAGCCTAATTTTTATGCACAAGGTGGCATATTTCATTAACTGTTTAAGTCATTAATTAAGATTTTTGCATAATTTACCACAATTTTCAATATGCCATTTGTACTCATAAGCAAGGTATTTCCAGTGCACATGCATACAATGGTTCCATAAACTTTTCTAAGTTCCTAGGCCTCCACATTTTTCACAGAACAAATTTGTATTAATTGTATATAGCCCATCCTGAGTAGCAAAATCTAACCTACCAGTTTTTCAAATGATTATGTAGTTTCCAAAATTACCATTTTTTCATACACCAGATTTTCAAAAATCAGGCAGACATTGTCAAAAATAGACTGTCCCAATTGAGCAAATAAATGAGCAATAGCTATGTCAGATCTGCAGCCAGTGTATCAGCATCCGTGAAAACTCAAGAATTTCGATGCCTGTGAACTTGCAAATTTTTTCTTTAATTCAAGTTTGTGAATATTTTGGCTGGATTATCATCAGAGGAAGTGGTGTTGAGCAGGGAGACTTTCATCAAGGACTCTGCAGTGTACTTTCATCTGGTGCTTTAATATAAGACAGTATGCGAGTAATGATGCATAGTGTACTCTGTGCCACACTTAATCAGCAGGTTTCAGTGATTTGTTAGATCTATCACTGGTTCTTGTACAGTGTTTCTAAAAAACTTTGCTGAGTAATCTACCACTGGATTTCTGTATGTTTATGAATGCCGGTGTGGTTTATACACTATTTTCTGTACAAAATTAAGAAAGTGGTCATCATCCAACAATAGGGCTTTGTGGATGATAAATGTGTGAAAAAGTGAAACAAAAAATTGTAGTACTGTGAACATTTTCGAGCAGACACCATCCTGTATTCATTAAACAACCAGAGCAACAGAGCAGAGACAACATAAATCAGGTTGCTGGGTTTACACAGCTTATAAAAGATCATTGTACCAGAAAACAAAACCCAGGAAAGGAGGCTTGGTTTACCAGTTTTATTTGACTGGAAACTGGTTTCTTTTCTTGCAAGAAATGCAGTTAAAGATGAATGTTCTGGAAAGTTGTCAGAATTATAAGGTTTTTATGGGCCTCTCTAAGTATTCTATATGCCATGTTATTTTTGTTCATTTTGTGCTGAATAAATATTTTAGGTATATTACTGCAGACAGTAATTCCCTATGCCAACAGAGAATGAAAAAAAAATTAAAAATAAACTTCTATCTCTATGCATTGCGGCTAGAATTTTTTTTCTTTTCTATTTAGCAATTTTTTCATTATAGGGTAAAAAATTTTGCTCACTAACAAAAAAACTGTTATGAGCTATATTAATATTTGCAAATGAGAATAATATGATCCTATGAAATTTGATGAGGAATGTTTTTATTTTTAGGTGATACTTTCCACATTCGAGACTCAGTTATGGGTCTGACTTTTCTTGCTGCAGGAGCCTGTTTTCCAGAAGTAGTGACCACCGTCATCATGGTTCGTAAAGGTTAGTGTGTGAAATAATGTCACAGTTCTCTATTAGACTCATTATGAAGCACAAAGTGTACAGCACTGTGTGAGGAAGATGGAGATTGTTTCTCCCCCAACGGTCTGCTCAACATGGCACTTTTTGTACTAGGCACAGCCTGATTCCTTCACTCTCTGCATTCATTCAAAGAGCAATTAAGAAAAGAAATTTACAAATATTATTTGTCTCAGAAGACTAGCAGGGAGAACAGCACACATGACAACCATGTCAAGCTATTCCCTTGGTGCTATATATTGCTTCAAATGAATGTTAGAATAGTTTTTTCAACAAAGTCAGCTGATTTTCTCCATCATCATCTTGTAAAAGTGATGCTTCTCTCTGACATCAACAGAACTATAAAAGAGAACTTTCTTTCCTTCCTCTTTGATAGACACAGTAATCACTTGCCATATTTTCTAAACACTAGTCCTTGAACTACCACACCCAAGTCTGATAGTGGACATGCAGCTTGCATCTGTTGTGTTATTTGACCAGTTGTCTTAATACAAAGAGAGAAGGAATTAAAAAGTTGATTAATTCACACACAAGAATAAGAATAAGAATCTTTATTAGCTGCTCAGTATTTGTTATACAATGGGCTTCGTTAATAAGTTCAATTACAATATAAAGATGGTTATATTCTCATAACAATGTTAGTGTAATACAATAGCAAACATTTGGAATTTTATATAGTGTTAATCTGACAATAAAAAAGAAAACATTATACAAATTTATATTAAGCAGAGAGTATTCATGTTGATGACTCTATGTCATTATCATATACATGTTGATAACACTATGTCATTATCCTAAGATATTGATACAAATATAGAGCACTCGAAATAGGTCTATGCCTATGTGTTAGATATTGTTTTTCCAAATTTAGGTCCTACTACAGGCATAGGTGCCTTTCTCTATGTTAAAACAGCAAATCTGCAATATTACAATCTTCGTATTCATCAGCTGAGTAAAATGCTTTACCTTTGAGCCATTTGACCCAATGTTGTCTTAAATTTATTTTTAGATACTGTTTGTACAATTTTAGGAAGCATATTAAACAGTTCAAGGCCTTCATATTTATGACTATTATGTATCTTGGACAATCTAGAGTATGGCAGATCAATTGTGTGGTTTTGTCTTGTATTATGGGTGTGGACAGATGACCTAAGGGGATATTGAGCTATGTTTTCTTTTACGTGTAATAAGCAATAATAGATGTACAAACAAGGAACTGTCATGATGTTAAGTTTTTTTAAATGTTCCCTGCATGTATCCCTAGGAGATGAACCCACTATACATCGAAGAGCTTTTTCTTACCATCTAAAAATTGATACTGAATTGCGAGAACTTCCCCAGAGCAAAATATCATATGAAATATGGGGGTGGATATAAGCAAAATATGAATGCATCAGTAAGTTTTGACTGACATTATTCCTAAGCTTATAAAGTAGGAACATAGCACGTGCAAGTTTAGAACAGACATATGTGATATGTTTATCCCAGCTAAGTTTCTGGTCAATCATCATTCCTAACAGTTTAACAGACTTATTTTCTTTGTTTGATACCTTCAAATTAAAGAATATTTCCTCTGTTTTTATTTCATTTATGTATAGGGAGTTTGCACTAAACCAATAAACCGATTTTTCAAATATTGTATTATTTTTTCTCGTACAGATTCAAGAGTCTGTCCTGAATTGATAAAAGTTGTATTGTCCGCATAGAGGACTGTTTTACAGGGTAAATACTGTGGCATATCATTAACATACACTAAAAACAGGAAGGGCCCAAGTATGGAGCCCTGTGGCACACCTCTTTTTATTGTTTGTGGGTTTGACAGCTGCCCATTTACACTAACAAATTGTACTCTGTTACTTAAGTAGGATTCTAATAATTTCAGGGTGTCCTCTTCCATGCCATAGTGTCTTAATTTCATGATTAAAGTACTATGAGATACAGTGTCAAATGCTTTATTCAGGTCTAGGAGAGGAGCACAAGAGATTAATTTGTTTTCAAAGCCATCATATATATCACAAACAACATTTTCAGTCATTTTAACTGTGGATAGTTTAGACCTGAATCCACACTGTGAGTTTGTAATGCACCTATTTCTCCGGGGGACAAATATTAATTATTATCAGTAGTAGTATATTAAGCTTCAAATTATCATTTTAAACATGTGTGGTCTCCCTGGTGTGCCTAGTCGACCACAAGTCCCCGTCACGCTGTTCACTCTAACAACGGAGCACATACAGAGTTGAAGACATGGAGAAAGAAAGTTATCATCACAATTTGAAGTTAGAGTAATATAACTTTCATACCTTTATTGGTCGTTGTTGCATGCTCGTGGTCCAGTGATGAATCTTGCCATCCGCTGTTTGTTAAATCAATTTGAGGTCCAGGGTGCGTATTCTGCTGCATAAGAACTGACACATATTTAAACTTCCAACTTTTATTTTATAAATGCTGATCGTGACGATATTCAATAATTTTCTATGTAACAGCTTTTCCAATACATCATTTCGTTCCCGCTATCCTTGAACTTCTCAAAGCAAGCGTATTACAAGATGTCTCACACCAACTGCCCATTGTCTCTACACCCGCCAACAACCGGCTCCTGTTCACAGAGCTTACAAACTGTGCAGTACTGCCAACCGTGGTTGTATATTGATATTTTACACATCACACGTATACATATACGAAAAATGAAAAGTGTTTATAATATAGTTCTGTGGCAATATACCTCATGATTGTCCTCACATTAACAATTTTGTTCATGTAGTTAAAGTTCACTTGCTCCTTCAAGTTGATTGACGGCACCGCACACCTCGCCAGCCGGTGGTATCGGTAGTTTCAGTAGTCCGTTACATTACAAGATACTTAACAGGTTATTCCTCTCAAAATAGTGATTCATTTGTTGGTGAACACAGTCTTAAATTATTGGGATTAATGAGATAGGGTGATAGTTACTTGGATTTGATTTATATCCTTTCTTAAATATGGGAATAGTTACTGCTATTTTCAAACAGTTGGGGAAAATCCCTTGCTGTACTATACGGTTAATGAGAGTGGTTAGAGGGGACAGAAGATCACTTGATATCTTCTTTATGACAAAGTTTGACAGACCATAGAAGTCCTCTGCTCTGGAACTACTTATTTTGTCTGTTGTTTTGCAAACATCATTTACAGTTACTGCCCAGCAGAATTTATGAACTACATTCTCATTTAAACCTAAAAGAGTTTTATCATCAAGCATGGCTTTTGGGGGAGACAAATCTTGTTGTAAACTGAAGTTAACAAAGTGTGAGTGTAAGATATCTGGGGCTATGGGTATAGCTAGTTGAGTTGTTGGTCTATTTATTTCACTTTTAATTACTTCCCAGGCAGCTTTACAGCTATATGTAGCTTTAAGAATATAGTCATCATTCGCCCTACATTTTGCCAAGCTTATTTCAGATCTATAGATTTTTCTTATTCTAATGTACACCTCATTTACTCACTGCTGTTGTGAGATCTGTCCTTAAAAATAAGAAGCATAATCCTGATGCTGTTGAGGTATGGTGTGAACCAATTATTTAGTCTCTGTGGTTTATGAGTTTGGTTATTATTCTGTTTTTTTTACTAATCTGGGACAACACTCATAAAATATTCTTGCAATTTCCTCTATAAATAATTTGCTTGTACAAGATGTCATTCCAGTTAACTGACATTAATCTAGTTCTAAACTCTCTTATGTTGCATTCATTCATAGGTCTAACAGTTTTGTGTTGTTCATCTGGAATGCTGACTGGGACTGCAATCCATAGGCCATCATTATCAGCTGGGCCTAACTTGACTATTCCAATTTCAACATTGTTTTCGTGGATATTATTTATCATATTGTCTCAACATGCATTATATCTTGTAGGCTTATCATTTAGACAATAACAATCAAAAGCTCTTAAGCTATCCAAGAATTCCATTACAATATGCCTCTGTACCCTGATATCCATATAAAGATTCTTTGGTAGTCATATTTAGGCTTAGTTAGTAAAACTAACAGTTTTTTTAAATTTACTATCAATTCATATTCACTAGAAGATGGTGTGTGATATACAGATGCAACAATAATATTCTGTGTAGGTATGTGTACAACTGCAGCCTCACAACCAAAAATTACTGAACTATCAGTTTAATAAGTCACAGCTGCAAAATACTAACATGAATTCTTTACAGACGAATGGAAAAGCTGGTAGAAGCCGACCTCGGGGAAGATCAGTTTGGATTCCGTAGAAATATTGGGACACGTGAGGCAATACTGACCTTACGACTTATCTTAGAACAAAGATTAAGGAAAGGCAAACCTACGTTTCTAGCATTTGTAGACTTAGAGAAAGCTTTTGACAATGTTGACTGGAATACTCTCTTTCAAATTCTAAAGGTGGCAGGGGTAAAATACCGGGAGCGAAAGGCTATTTACAATTTGTACAGAAACCAGATGGCAGTTATAAGAGTCGAGGGGCATGAAAGGGAAGCAGTGTTTCGGTAGGGAGTGAGACAGGGTTGTAGCCTCTCCCCGATGTTATTCAATCTGTATATTGAGCAAGCAGTAAAGGAAACAAAAGAAAAATTTGGAGTAGGTATTAAAATCCATGGAGAAGAAATAAAAACTTTGAGGTTCGCCGGGGACATTGTAATTTTGTCAGAGACAGCAAAGGACTTGTCTTGAAAGGAAGATATAAGATGAACATCAACAAAAGCAAAACGGGGATAATGGAATGCAGTCGAATTAAGTCGGGTGATGCTGAGGGAATTAGATTAGGAAATGAGACACTTAAAGTACAGGGCGTTTCAAAAAGAAAGAGCAGATTTCAAACATTTATTTCTCAAAAACTACAAATGATAGAAACACAATTCAAACGTTTCTTGTCAGAGAAAGGTTCAAAGTTTTTCAATGGTCCGCGCAGAAGTTCCATGCAAATCCGCAGTGGCGCTGGCGTTTGTTTGTAGGAAAATGGCGACGACACCACAGGAACGATCATTTTGTGTGCTGCAATTTGCAAAGTTAGAGTCCATTGTTGGTGTGCAACGTGCATTCCGCCGTCAATTCAACAAACAGCCGCCTCGTCATAAGCAAATTTATGAGTGGCATCACAGATTCGTAGAAGATGGTTGCATCTGCAAGCGAAAAAGCACGGGTCGTCCACGCACATCGGATGAAAATGTCGAGCGTGTCCGTGCAGCTTACGAAAGGAGCCCTAGAAAATCCACGACACGGGCAAGTCACGAACTAAACATGTCTAAAACAACGGTATGGCGCGTTCTGAGTAAGCGTCTGCACATGAAGCCGTACAAACTGCAGTTATTGCAAGCATTGCGTCCTGACGACCACAACAAAAGGTTCGAATTTTCAACTGCAATTCTACAGGACATGGAAGAGGACAATTTTGCCGAACGATTAATTTTTTCAGATGAATCAACGTTTCACATTTCTGGTAAAGTTAATCGGCATAACGTACGAATTTGGGCGAGTGAAACTCCGAGGGACGTTATTCAACATGAAAGAGACTCACCAAAGGTTAACGTCTTTTGTGCAATTTCGGTAAACAAAGTTTATGGACCTTTCTTTTTCATGGAGAAAACTATCACAGGAACCATTTACCTGGACATGTTAGAAAACTGGCTATTTCCTCAACTTCAGGAAGATTCAAATCACTTCATCTTCATGCAAGATGGCGCCCCACCACACTTCTCTGAACCTGTACGACGGTACCTAAATAACACCATTCCAGGACGGTGGATTGGAAGAGCAGGAGCACAAGATCAATGTCATCGTCTGTGGCCTCCCAGGTCACCAGACCTTACTCCCTGCGATTTTTATTTGTGGGGGTACATAAAGGACTGTGTTTATGTCCCACCTATGCCCGCTACTCTTCAAGAGGTACGACATCGAATTGTTGCGGCCGTGAATTCGGTAACTAAAGACCAGTTGCGTCGTGTGTGGCAAGAAATGAGATACCGGTTTGATATTTGTCGTGTAACAAATGGTGCTCATATTGAGGTACAGTTTTGATATTTGTTGTGTAACATTTGGTACTCATATTGAGTGAAGGACCGTTGGAATTGTGTTTCTATCATTTGTAGTTTTTGAGAAATAAATGTTTGAAATCTGCTCTTTCTTTTTGAAACGCCCTGTAGTAAAGGAGTTTTGCTATATGGGGAGCAAATTAACTGATGATGGTCAAAGTAGAGAAGATATAAAATGTAGACTGGCAATGGCAAGGAAAGCGTTTCTGAAGAAGAGAAATTTGTTAACATCAAGTATAGATTTGTTGTTGTTGTTGTTGTGGTCTTCAGTCCTGAGACTGGCTTGATGCAGCTCTCCATGCCACTCTATCCTGTGCAAGCTTTTTCATCTCCCAGTACCTACTGCAACCTACATCCTTCTGAATCTGCTTAGTGTATTCATCTCTTGGTCTCCCTCTACGATTTTTACCCTCCACGCTGCCCTCCAATACTAAATTGGTGATCCCTTGATGCCTCAGAACATGTCCTACCAACCGATCCCTTCTTCTGGTCAAGTTGTGCCACAAACTTCTCTTCTCCCCAATCCTATTCAATACTTCCTCATTAGTTATGTGATCTACCCATCTAATCTTCAGCATTCTTCTGTAGCACCACATTTTGAAAGCTTCTATTCTCTTCTTGTCCAAACTATTTATCGTCCATGTTTCACTTCCATACATGGCTACACTCCATACGAATACTTTCAGAAATGACTTCCTGACACTTAAATCAATACTGGATGTTAACAAATTTCTCTTCTTCAGAAACGCTTTCCTTGCCATTGCCAGCCTACATTTTATATCCTCTCTACTTCTACCATCATCAGTTATTTTGCTCCCCAAATAGCAAAACTCCTTTACTACTTTAAGTGCCTCATTTCCTATTCTAATTCCCTCAGCAGCACCCGACTTAATTAGACTACATTCCATTATCCTTGTTTTGCTTTTGTTGATGTTCATCTTATATCCTCCTTTCAAGACACTGTCCATTCCATTCAATTGCTCTTCCAAGTCCTTTGCTGTCTCTGACAGAATTACAATGTCATCGGCAAACCTCAAGGTTTTTATTTCCTCTCCATGAATTTTAATACCTACTCCGAATTTTTCTTTTGTTTCCTTTACTGCTTGCTCAATATACAGATTGAACAACATCGGGGAGAGGCTACAACCCTGTCTTACTCCCTTCCCAACCACTGCTTCCCTTTCATGTCCCTCGACTCTTATAACTGCCACCTGGTTTCTGTACAAATTGTAAATAGTATAGATTTAAGCATCAGGAAGTCATTTCTGAAAGTATTTGTATGGAGTGTAGCCATGTATGGAAGTGAAACATGGACGATAAATAGTTTGGACAAGAAGAGAATAGAAGCTTTCGAAATGTGGTGCTACAGAAGAATGTTGAAGATTAGATGGGTAGATCACATAACTAATGATGAAGTATTGAATAGAATTGGAGAGAAGAGCAGTTTGTGGCACAACTTGACAAAGAGAAGGGACCGGTCAGTAGGACATGTTCTGAGGCATCAAGGGATCACAAATTTAGCATTGGAGGGCAGTGTGGAGGGTAAAAATCGTAGAGGGAGGCCAAGAGATGAATACACTAAGCAGATTCAGAAGGATATGGGTTGCAGTAAGTACTGGGAGATGAACAAGCTTTCACAGGATAGGGTAGCATGGAGAGCTGCATCAAACCAGTCTCAGGACTGAAGATCACAACAACAACAACAGCAGCCTTAAAGGTGGTGTCTATACACAGGTCTGTGACATCAATAGTAGAGTATTGTAGATTTAGTCCATTCTAAATATATATTGCAACTCCCCCATGTCCAATACCATACAGGATGTTTATAAATGAATACCAGGATTTTAAAGCTTTATAATATTTATTACATTAAACTTACACTTATAAATGATATGTCAAATGAAAGAGCAACTCAAACAGTTGTGTTTGGCACCAGTGCACATGCGCAGTCTGCAATGTTTCCGCCGCAATCCGCTAGACAGCGGTAGTAGCAAAGATGGTGACTAGTGAACAGAAAGTGTTTTGTGTTTTGCAGTTTGCAAAGACCGAATCTGTAGTTACTGTGCAACATGAATTCCAGATGAAGTTTGGTTGTGATCCTCCAAGTGATAATAACATTCATAGATGGTATCATCAATTTGAAGATACCGGCTTCCTTTGTAAAGGGAAGAGCACAGGATGAACAAGAGTTAGTGAAGAGACTGTTGAGCGAGTGAGATATTCATTCACTTGTAGCCCAAAGAAATCAGTCCGGAAGGTTAGTCGTGAATTACAGGTTCCCGTGTCAACTGTTTGGAAAGTTTTAAGGAAACGTGTATAACTCCGTCCTTATTGCTTACAGTTGTTACAGGCTCTAAAGCCAGCAGACCATGGATTATGTGGCAACTTCACAAACAAAATGTTGTTTCATGAAGATGAAGATTTTCTGGATCATGGCTGTCTTCAGTGATGAACAGACCTTTCACCTTAGTGGACATGTCAACGGTCACAATGTGCGCACCTGGGGCTCAGAAAATGCTCACAAGGTGGTACAAATGCAACGAGATTCCCCTAAAGTGACTGTTATTTGTGCCGTATCCCAGCGGAAAGTTTATGGGACTTTCTTTATTGGTGCACCTACTGTAACTGGCACTTCTTACCTTGATACACTAGAGCAATGTCTCTTCCCTCAGTTGGAAGAAGATGACCCAGAGAACTTTATTTTCCAGCAAGATGGTGTGCCGCCTCACTGGCATAGCAAAGTTCATGATTGGTTGAACTTCACTGTACCCAAGCACTGGATAGACCACAAGGGCCCCAATGATAGGGCTTGCTTTGCATGGCCTCCACGTTCACCTGACCTAATGCCACGCGATTTTTTTCTTTGGGGCTTCATCAAGGATCGTGTGTACATGCCTCTGCTACCAGCAGACCTCCCTGAATTAAGAAACTGGATTGAAGCAGCTGTTGCTACAATCACTCAAGACACACTTATCAATGTTTGGGAAGAAATCGGCTATAGACTTGATGTGTGCCGTGTGACAAATGGTGCTGACATATAAAGTTGTATGTGGCTGTCATAGACTGTTCACTGTGAAGTATACAGATGTGCATGACTGAGCACATCATGCCTGGTGCATGTGTGAGACAAGACCAGACTGTTCCAAGAGAAGTGCTGCACTGGTGCTGTAGCAGGCATGTACACAAGACACGACCAGACCATTTCTCAGAAATGTGTCATCGTTAACACTGATACCATACAAATGGTAAGGGGGCAGTTGGTGTGGGAGTTGTCTGGTGTGGCTGTACTGGGATTTAAACTGGGTGGGTGGGGCCACAGGCTGAGGCAGTAGAGCTGATGCATCAACAGGTGCATCTGTGTCGGCATGTGGACTGTTGTGTGAGATCTGTCTTGTCAGAACCCTCAAGCATATGATCGTCCAGGAGGGCTTCATAAATGAGATGAAATTGAAGCATATTCGATGTTGTGTGGCAGCACATATGTATGTTCAATTCTCTGCATGTGGCCTACATTCAAAGTCGGTGCTTTGACCCTGTGGACATCAACCGCCAAGGTATTATCAACGATTGTGACACTTATTTTCTTTGGGTCAAAGTCTTTAAGGTCTATATTGAAAATGACAGGCTCTTCTGAGACAGAAGAGGTTGACTACATGCCGCATGGTAGCCAGTCGTCACTGTAATTGACATTTACTGCAGTGTCGTGAGCATTCACTGGATCATTGTCCCATAGGACCCATATAAGCTTCAAGTGGTTAATCAAGGCAGTTGTCATTTTGTTGTTGAGAAGGTTTTTGAATTTGTGTGTAACCATTTTGAGGACTTTGAATCATTCTTTGTAGTGTGGTTGTAAAGCCAGTGTAACTGTTTCATTGCACAGCATGACAAAATCACCGGAATGCAGCACTTTGTGCGCAAACACCTTATGGATTAAGTGCACTGCAGGCAGTGGCTGCACATGTGTCTGATGTGGTCTTTTACATGCTGAACCAGGATGAGGAAGTCCATCTGTTTAGAAGGCTGCAGCTATATGTTCAAATCTGCAGGCAGTATTAGTGACCCATCTTATAGAATTTTGGCTACTGATGTTTGCAGATTCTCCTTAAATGCTGTTGGTACTCCTGAGAGTACCCCCAGAGAAGTCTCTGTCCTCAACCCCCATGACACATTAGAGCAGATTTAAGTGTCCTGTACCATTACTCGACCAACCTGTTGCTTTGCAGGTAGTAGACTGATGTGTGATTGTGCTTAATGCCACAGAGGTTGCATACAGCTTTGAATAGCATTGATTCAAACCATTGACCGTGGTCAGTTATAATTGTTTTGAGTAAGCCAAATTGAGCTATTCAACTATCTATGAGTACACGAGCTCTTGAGTGTGCCGTGATGTTCTGCAGTTGTATTGCTTCGACCCATTGGGATGCTCTGTCGATAACTGACAACAAGTGTTGTGTAGGAAGGGTCTAATGAGGGGTCGAGTTCTACATGGTGGAAGTGGCCCATGGTATCTCAAATTGTCCTAACTGCAGTTGTTGTGCCTGATGAGTTTGCTGCAGTGGAATTCTACACATACCTGTGCCCAACAGCAGCAATCTCATTTTATGTTTGGCCACAGAAATAACTCTGTAATGAAGCGAAATGTCAAACTGATGCCCGGGTGAGACAAGTTGTGACGTTGTTCAAAGATTGTGCACTGCATTGTCTCTGGCATCAGAGGTTGTAGTCTGCTGTGGGATACATTGCAAACTTTTGGCACTTTGTGCACCTGGGTGGAGACTGACATCCTTTGACGAGTGACGAATCACATCGGCAGGCAGCTTGTGATCTGTAAACACAATTATATGTCTCCTCGCAGTGTCTTCCCTGAAGAAGCTAACTGCCTCCTAAACAGCTAGTAATCTGTGGTCAAAGTCAGACCACTTTGACTGTGAAGCTGTGAGGTTTTGCAAAAAGAATCATTGGGACTGAGTTTCGCTCCTGATGACTTGCTACAGTACAGCCCCAATTGTGGTGTCACTTGCATCTTTGGTGACAGTGAGTAATCGTTCTTGCAAGACAATCCTTAGCAAGTTCAAATACATCCTTCATTTTATCATACCACACTGTTCACCTTTTCTCCTATTTGTCCGGCCCAGTGAGAGCATTGGTAAGGGGTGCTTCTATCTGCGAGCAATAGGTGATGCCGATAGGAATTCAAGATTGCTAAGATGTACTAATGCTTTTACTTCAGCCCCCCATAGCTGATACTTCTCTTCGTTAATGGCCATACCCTTGTCCTGAAAAGCAGCAAGAACTTGTTCCATGTGTTGGCTGTATTGGTGGGGTGTGGCCAAAAAAATGTGGATATCTTCTATAGTGCAGGTGCACCAGAAGTTGAGCTTAAAAAGAATTCCATCTGTGAAGTGCCGTCACATTTGGGCTGCATTCTCCTGACAGGCCAAATGATATGATTATCACCATTTTTACAATGTCATCTCAGTGTATTGGAATTTGGAGGCATCCTTTTTTACAGTCGATCAGGCACCTGTAAGTAAGTGCTTGACATCCTGGAAGTTTGTTATCAGGTAGCTATTATACACTGTTTAGAGGTCTGCAGTTGAGAAGTCTGCAGTCCCTACAGAGTCTTATGCTCCCATCTTTCTTTCGCACAAGTTTTATCAGTGATTCCCACATGCTGTTCCAAAAGGCGGACTATCCCTGCATTTAACAGTTTATTCTTGCATTAACAGTTCATCAACCACCACCTTTGTGGTACACCAGTTAGCTGGGGCAAGACAGTGCACTTTGTGTTGATCTGGTTGGCTGGCAGTTGTTAGGATATGGTGCACCACGCCATTTCGGACTGCGTATAGTTGAACCTCGGACCATCGGAAATTTGCTGTGGAAGGGGTGCCATCGTTTGATGTACTGTTAGGTGAGGCAGAGTGCACAATACTAACCTGTGTTTGGTGGGGTGTTGTGGGACTGTTGATCACATGCTCTGGGCAACCTGTCAGTGGGGTAGGGCCATGTGAGGCGCGCATGGCTATGCTTGCACCCCCACACTCATCTGTGTGGCAGGCACACATAAGATTCTTGTAGTGCTCACCTGCCAATGAAAGAGTAGTGGATGTGTTGTTTACACTCTGTTGTTAAAGTGTATCATTTTCAGCAAGGAGTGCATCCGAATTTGAGTGGCAGTCGATAGGTTTACTGCCATCATGACATGCTCCTCAAGTATGAGAGGAGTCAACACTGCCTGACGTAATGTGCTGGGACTGGGTGTTGGCCAGATGTGGCTGCCTGGCACTGCATTGGGAGACTGTGAGGAAGAGAGCAGGGGTAGGAGGGTGCAGGAGAAAAGGAGGGCATCAGAGAGGGGAAGAGACCAGTGGCATTGGCAGAGAGCGCAGCACAGTGAGGGTGGGAGATGTGAACTGGGAGGAGATGATAGGACAGAGGGGGCAGAAACCGTTGGGTGTAGGGTGTAAGGACATTAGATTACCTTAGTTTCAGGTCAATATGATTTTGGGAGAGGAGAATGAGTTGTAAGGGTAACTCCAGTCTGCACAGTTCAGAGAAAATAGTGGTGGAGGAGAGGATCCAGATGGTGTGAGCTGCAAAACAGCCATTGAAATTAAGAATGTTATGTGCAGCTGCATGTTATGTCACAGGGTGGTCCCCTTTGGTCTCGGCTTTAGTTTAGTGGGCATTCATCCTGGTAGATAGCAGACAGTCTTTTCATTGTGTGTCTGCAACTGATTGTGTGTCTGCAACTGAATGTGTCATCTTTACAGTAAGTGCCTATCTATGATTTTCATAGTATTGTAGAGATTCCATTGTTTGATGTGAATGTGCAAGAGCATCATAGAGAGGTACACACAGATTGCAGTAGTCATTTGTGGACTGTGGAACACATGCAGTCCAACATTCTGTCAGCACCCTTATCTGAATATGAGTGCAGTCATTTAAGGATCCAAAGAAAAAACAATTTATTTTCCAAATACTTTAACCTTATTCAAATAAGTGCCTTACAATAGCTGCATATCCCTGCAAATCAATGAGCAGGCTGTATTGCAGGCCTTTCAAGTATTCTACCTTTTGCTGTCAGGTGTGAACGCTCTGCTGCAACTCATTCCAACAGTACACAGTCAGATACCTTATCCACAACTGGGGCCACGTGCAAGACAACACTTTTTCTCTCCTATATTCTGACAGACAGGAAATATTAACTATTACTCATTGTGTCTAGAAAGAAACACTGAAAGTGCTTGTTCTTCTCTGACAGGCAGAAGACAAGATAATAACTGTCGCTGGATAGTTATTGGAAACTCAGTTGACCTGTCTCACCTGTGTACAGACTTCTTGTAACCTTACTAAATCTCCACCAACATGACTCCATAGTGACTTTGAGACTCATCTGTAGTACTGCTACAGATGACTCAGCGATGGATATCACTTAACTGGTGCTGTGGTGACTGACTACTGACTGTCTGCACTAGCTGCTCAGGGGCTCTTGGGTGAGATTCACCTGCAGCATCACTACCCACCTCTCCCACTCTTCTGAAGGTCTGAATATTTTCCAGAATCATTCTGGCTGACTTAAATGTATTTGCTTTAGCTTGTTACAGTCACAAAGTGGCACCTGCAAGCAGTTTCACCACATTGTTATTCAACTTCATAGCAGTAGTTATGACGAGGCCTTTCTCGACTGGCTGTCGATAACTCTTACCTCATAGAGAGCTCTGGATGAGAAACACATGTGTGTAAGCCTTCCTGACATTACATCTGTGGTTGTCTAAAATTATTATGTCACAAAGACTTTTTTTTCTTCTTGTCAGCCATGACGAACTTTCCAGTTCCTTGAATTTTTTGTAATGTTTTTAAACACAGATAGTGAGCTTTTGGCACAGTTGGCTTCATATAACAACACCACTAATCTTGACAATTTGGCAACATTTGCCACAAACAAAAACCCTGTTCAGGTTTTGGACAGTTGTTTACATTGTGATAGTTTACATACCTTCTTGAGTAAGTTGTCTGATCACTACAACAGCAAAGCCCAGTCTGACATGCAACTGTTCTGGAGATGCTTCAAGAACTGAATTGGGAATCCCTGGAGGGAAGGCAGTGTTCTTTTCGAGGAACTCTACTGAGAAAATTTAGAGAACTGGCATTTAAAGCTGACTGTGGAATTATTCTGTTGCTTCCAACACACATTGCACCTAAGGACCATGAA